>NW_027210105.1:0-113646 GCF_027789765.1 Dendropsophus ebraccatus | reverse complement strand
TTGATCCATAAAATACTTTCAGGACTTCTCATTTAATGCAGCTCAGTTGTGACAATGAGTTCTGGTAAGCTGTCTAGGAGCCCATGCACACAGTAATATGGTTTACTGAGCACCAAGCTTTAAAAGGGGAAAATCTGGTTAGAGGAGATAAATTGGATATCAGATTTCTAGTCACATATTTTAAATGGAAGTGTCACTTTTTTTCTTAAACTTTTCTGGTTGATGATTATAAAAGTTATTGATACCGTATACCGCTGCTGCTGGGATTTCAGTAAAGCAATCTAATCTGAAGAATCTTATGATGCTGCAGTGGTATGTCCAGATGCTTGGAATCTACTCAAGGTGACAAGTAAGACTTCATGAGCTGACTAGCTGTACTACACATTAGATTTTACAGGATTAGTAAGACATTGCCGCTTTCTTCCAAAAACATCCCACTTGTCATTGGGATCCGACTGGTATTTAAGCTCAGGTCCCTCAACGTGAATATTGTTGAGGTGCAATACCACAAACAACCTGTGTACAAGTGTGGCACTGTTTTATGCTTTTTTTTTTATTATTGAAAAACGACACAAATTATCCAATCAATGTAGCAGAGAAAGATGGAGGTTTTACCTGATGAAGGCTCCACAGCGATTTTAGGAACCAAAACGCATTGTAC
The DNA here is from genome assembly GCF_027789765.1 of Dendropsophus ebraccatus. Lineage (NCBI taxonomy): Eukaryota > Metazoa > Chordata > Amphibia > Anura > Hylidae > Dendropsophus > Dendropsophus ebraccatus. Next base: position 112,985 of record NW_027210105.1, on the reverse strand, counting down.
CTGTTTTTAGAATACATTTTTTTTATACCCCATTTGAATACCATTAGCTCATTCACACGGAGTAGTTTTAGTGGCTTTTTTTTACTGAACACAATCGGTCGCGCCACCATCTGTAGAGACCCCTTCCGCAAGCCTGGTCCAAGTTGGCGACATCTTTCTCTGCATGCTGAACACTCTGGCTTTTAGACAATCGGTGAGCTGCATCGATTCCTGGTAGTGCTATATAGAGTTGTTGCTATACCTTCACACAACGCCAATTTATTATACAGCGCAAGCAGTCCAGATGGATGCAAATGGCAAATATTTGCATAATTTATAAGCAAGCACTTGTTTTACACGTAAATCATGCGCATATAGGCCCCCTGCCATGCTGCACACAAAGGGGGTGTGGCTTCTGTGTGCGCCACATTTACCACTATTTTGGTGGGGAAATCTATGCTAGTTCAGCATGCGCCTCAATTTAAATCCTGTGAGCATCGTTGGAGGCATAAATGGGTTACTCCTGGTATTCATCTTTTTTTTTATATATTGCTGGAGCTGCATAGAAAATATTAAACACATAATCACCTAACACGCTTCCCTGAGGGTGCTCCTGTGACACCTTTGGGTACCCTGCTGAATGCTCTGGCCGTTAAATCCAAGACGGACTTGTCTTGGCAGTGACAGCCCGCACAGCCAATCACAGCCTGCGACATTGTCTCTCTTTAGTCAGTGATTGGCTGATGTCATGTTTAAGAGGAGTGCGTTTTAGAATTAGCAGCCAGAGGATTAAGCAGGTTTCACCGGAGGACAGGGGAGCGTGTTAGGTGAGTATGTCAATGAATGTCCAGAGTACTTATTTTATCCAAAATAGGATCATAAGAAATACAGAGTGGGGAAGAGTCTTTTTGTGCATTTTTTATGTGCTTACTGTTCCTTTAAATGACTTCACAGTCCAGTCCTGCCCTCTTCTGCAATCAGCTCAGAGTTAAACAGGAAGCAGCAGGCAACCACATTCAGCTTCCTGTGGTTCCCTGTATATCCTCTAAAAGAATAAAACCAAGATATCATTACCATAATGTGCAAATAATGAGTTAATGGCTTATGCCACTAAGGGCACTTAATTTCATTTAGTACAGTGACATCTCTTTATAAGGCCTGAGAAGACCAGATTTTTCTGTAAAGGTTTTCAATTGTCCCTTTTCTCTTTCACTGTAATTTTCTATGATCACCTCAAAGAGGCTTCATTAATATGTTCCTTAAAAATTGAGAGTATCTATGTCCACCAGTAGTAAAGGCCGATATCTGGTGAACACAACTTTGAACAATTGAATAATTTTATGTCAGTCTTGTAAGATGTCAGTAATTTGCATTGTGTCATGAGGTGTGTAACGGCTAGAGACAGTGACTGCCACAGGTGATCGTGGAAGCTGCACCAAGGAGCAGAGTCTAAAGGGGCCAGTGGTCTTCACCAAAGCCCTCTACAAAACAGGATTGGCAGGTAACCGCAAGGTCGCTACCCCTGGCACAGTTTGCTTGGAGAGGCGTCCAAAGTTGTAGTGTAGAACCAATGCATGAAACAAACACAAGGTCAAGGAACCTTGCAACTGGCAATATCCAATTACCGGAGTGCTAGCCTCTTTAAATTTCACAGAGCCAACGTATATACTGGCCAACAGAGATGGAGCAGGGATTGAGAAAAGGTAAGTAAGAAGACTGGGGGCCAACTTGCAGTTGCATCTGTGCCCTGACATCTGCAGTGCAGCCCTGGAGAGGGAGAAGAGCTGGAGGAGACCAAGTGCCTGTGGCCCATTTTCAGGCAAGAATTCTTCTGATAAATGGCCCATCATTGCTATACTGTCATCATAAATTACAATTTTGGCTAGTAATGGCATCTTGTTATGTACAGAAATTTGATGTATTGTTATCTTGTCATCTTTTCAGGAAAAGAACCAGGGCAAAAAAGAATATTCCCAATAAACCCCAGTGGACCGCCATGGTTATACTTCTTTTATGCTGACCATTGCCAACTTTCCTGTCTGACATATACATATTTCTTTTCATTTCATCCATTGCTTATTTAGAAAACTTCAATAAGGTCACTGCACCACTCCACCATTCCAGGCTTCATGGCAGAGTGGCCAGAAAGACCCCTCTCCTCAGTAAAAGACACAAGAAATCCCATCTGGAAAGTCCTTAAAGACTCTCTACTCTGAGGACCAAGATCCTCTGGTCTGATTGAAACCAGTACTGATTTTTTTTGTGTCATAGCTGAAGGAAACCAGGCTTGTCACCTGCCCATTATGATCCCTCCTGAGAAGCACGGAGGTGGCAGCAATATGCTGTGGAGGTATTTTTCAGTGGCTGGGACAGGGAGACTGGTCATGTCTGAGGGAGAGCTGAATGGAACAAATATTCTTATTAAAAACTTTGTCCAAAGCGATGTGGACCTCAGACTGGGCAGAACGTTCACCTCCCAAGGCAATTATCCTAAACACGCAGCCAAGGCAACATAGGAACTGCTTACGGAACTCTGTGAATGTCCATGAGTGGCCCAGCCAGAGCCCTGGCTTCAACCCGTTCAAACATCTTTGGAGAGACCTGAAAATGGTTGTTCACCGACCGCCCCATCCAACCTGTCAGCAGAGAGGGAAGGCAGAAAATCCCCAGGTATGCAAACCGTGTGGCATCATACCCAGGAAGACTGAAACTGCCAAAGGTGCTTCAACTAAGGCTGGCTTCACACTGCCTTTTTGGAATCCGTTTTTGCAAAAAAATGGATGGAAAAATAGATGATCCATTTTTGATTTCCATCATAAAAAAACAGATCAAAAAGCTTTCGCTTTTTTTTTTTTAACATACACAAAAATAAGGTCAGCTACGTTTTTGTGTACATTAAAAAAAACATGCATTTTGATCCTTTTTTTTTTAATGGAAAAACGGATGGACACAAATGCATCTGTTTTTTCAGCAGTTTTTTTTTGCAAAAAACAGATGAAAAAAAAAACTGATTGCAAAAACGTAGTGTGAACCCAGCCTGACTAAAATTTTCCTTTTCAATGAATCAGTAAAAATTTCTAACATTATGTTCTCAGAATCATGTGGGAAAAATACAACTTTTTATTTTATTCTAGCACCGGCCTCAACATAAAATGTGAAAGGTTCTATAGACTTCCGTTAGGCATTGTGTGTATTCAACGGAGTCTCTTAAAGTAAAATGATCATTAGGGACTACAGTGTGGAATTGGAAGATTAATGCTGAACTTTTCTGCATACAAATGCAGCGGTATCATTCACACAGTGGAATGTACTTTCTTGTTCTTGGTAAAAGTTCTGCTTCCCACTTCAGGGGGAACAATGATTCCTGACTGAGATTTGTGTCCTAAATGAAATGAAAACATTTTGTTTCAGGCGCAGATAATGAACGCTTTAGTCAATGATTCTGAAGACGCTATTGAAACCAACAAAACAGGAGGCACTTCATCTCCACCCAGAGCTCCTAGTGTGTAATATGCAGCTGCCTGACGTAAAAATAACTCAACCTGTTACCGCAATGTGGAGCAAAATAGGGGAAAACATGTTTTTTTGCTTGTGATTGTAAGTCTCCCGCAGTACGGTCTTACAAACAAACATCAAGTGAATTATAAAGCTAAAGATATAGGAAACAAAAAAACAACGTTTTACTGGTTCCCACTTACATGTATTCAATCAGAAATCTGTATATACTGTATCTGCGTATACAGTAGCTGTATAGTCCATGTACTCACTTCATTAGCAATGTCCGAGCAGCCCTTGCTTTCACATACAAAATGATCAAGTTCATACTTACCCAGGCTCCCTGGTGTCCTAGTCCCTTTTCCCTGTGTTTTCTGCTCCGTGCAGCCACCTCTGACACCTTTGGCCTCTCTCTTCAGATACGGGCCAGAGGTGGCTGTGGGGAGCAGGAAAAACAGGGTAAAGGCTGCACTGGGGGGAGTCTAAAAACTAAGTATAAGCCTTATTATTTTCCCTACAGTGTCATCAGTTGTCAGCCGTCAGCACTAAAAGTCAACGATCAGCTGATGATTGTAGTCTTTATTATATGGAGTGGCAGGTCTGCCGAATTGGGCTGATTGGTCAGTGGTTAGAGTATCCACAACCAAGGGCGTAGCTATAGGGGGTACAGAGGATGTGGTTACACTATATGAGGAGATCAGTACTATAAAGTGAATGTACCACCTTTATATTACTTTCCAGATATTTACATGGATAGAGTGGTGCCGGCACGGGGATGCTGGTGTCGTGGTCCTTTTTTTGAACCACTGACCGATTCCCACGTACCGTGCCAGACTATTCCTGGGCACGAGCCGAGGTGAAGCACTAGAGATGGGCCGACCCGCCCCCAGTGGGAGGAAAGCCCCACCCCTTTATGATGTGGATCCATTGATTCTAATGGAGCCGCGTTATAGAGGGGCGTGGGCTTCCTGCCATTGGGGGCGGGCCGCCCTGTCTCCAATGCTTCACCCCCGGCGGGTGCCCGGGAATGAACTGGCGTCATATGCTAGAACCGGGCCGCGGTTCAAAAAAAGGACTGCAACACCGGCATCCCCACATTGGCGCCACTCTATCCATGTAAATATCAGAAAAGCCATGTATTGGTGGTACATTCGCTTTAAGCATTATAGCGGAGAAGCCCTGTGACAGATTTTGCACTGGGGCCTATTGGCTTCAAGTTACGTCTAATAGCCTCAACACAATAATACAACATAAGTTAGGGCCCTTTTACACGGAAAGATTATCTGACAGATTATCTGCCAAAGATTTGAAGCCAAAACCAGGAATGGATTTGAAAAGAAGAAATCTCAGGCTTTCCTTTATTACCTGATCTCTGTTTATAGTCCATTCCTGGCTTTGGCTTCAAATCTTTGGCAGATAATCTGTCAGATAATCTTTCCGTGTAAAAGGGCCCTTAGAGCCAGGAATCCTAATAGAATCATTGAGTCAATGTCAGAGCCTCTTAAATGCCCCAACCAGACACACAATTGAACACCAAGCTAGATCCCTGACTGTGGGAGCTGTGAGAGAGTAGATGTCACGGGAATATGACAGGTAAGAGACGAGCGAGTTTCCTGTACAGAAACGAGTCACGAGAGCAGGTCTATTAATTAAATCAAAATGTCAGATCCTCATATACCTTAATATCAGGATCAACCTTGTATTCAGACCAACCCCATCCTCTTCAAACCATCTATTCTCATTCCTTTAATAAAACAGATATACAATGATAGAAAGGGAGGGAAAATAAACAGGACTTCCACAATACTTACTCTTTTCTTTACTTTACCCCATTCTCCTTCCCTGTTATTTCTTGGTTGGCTATTTCATACCTCTTTCCCAGGTATAATAGTCTGGATAATTTAGGAGGTAGAGCTGCAATTTCTTGTCTGGGAAAAACCTTATAGGACTCTATAAAACTAGCAAGATCTGCTTTCAGGCCAGCTACAATTTTCTAGTGAAAATAGAAAATGTCCACGCATTTAATTCCGCACAGAAAAAAAAAAATCCATACAATCACCATTCATTCCGGAAATTGCATTTTCTCCTCCACCTGAACATAACAGACCCAAAATCGCTTTCATTTCCATTACTTTCTGCTGAAGTTCTCTCGTTGTCTTAGGGTAAGCTTTACATTTACATTTACACACAGCAAATTTGTAAACATTTATAGACATTTGTAGACATCTGGACAACAAATTTTTTCAAAAGTTTTGCTTCTTAAAAAATTGTAGGTGATTATAATAAACAGATTTGAGCTAAGGCTGGGTTCACACTACGTTTTTGCAATCCGTTTTTTTTTTTTTTTTTAACATTCATTTTTAAAAAAAAATGAAAAAACGGATCAAAACACATCCGTGATCGACCACATTTTGGTGTACATTAAAAAAAAGATTGCGCTTTGATCCTTTTTTTTTTTGTAATGGAAGTCAATGGAAAAATTGAGCTAGGCTGCACTAAAGATCCTTGTGCAGCCATAGAAATTGTTTCCAGACCGCCAGCAGGGCATACATACCTAGTGAGCTGCTGTGTGACCCGGCATCCCGTTCTCTCGTCCTGCTCTCTGATCCTGCCTGCTTGGCTTTCAATAATTCTAGAGGAAACAATTGTCTGAAGAGAGAGCAGGACAGGAGAGCAGGATGCCGGATCACACAGCAGAGCATGTATGAACTGCTGGTGATCTGGAAACTGACAGCATAGATATCTATGTTGCAGGGAAATTATAGAATCAGGGATTTGATCATATCCTGGGAAAGATTAAATGACCACGCCGTTACCATTTGCCTGAAGAAAATAAGGGATTTGATCAAATCCCTGACCCCTTTCAGCAAATCCCTGACCACAGCATTGCTTACCCTATTGCTTACCTCTTGCTCCCCGTCCAACCCACCGCCATGCCTTACCTCCTGCTCCCCGTCCACCTCGTCGCTATGCCTGCTGGGAGTCTGGCACCATCTTGGGCCTTCTGCTCTCCAGCCACCCACCACTGTGCATGCCGGGAGGCTGGCGCCATCTTGGGCCTTCTGCTCTCCGGCCACCCACCACTGTGCATGCCGGGAGGCTGGCGCCATATTGGTCCCCCTGCTCGTTTTCCGTCCGCCCGCCTGTGTGCCTGGTGGGTGGCCGGCGCCATCTTCGGCCTCCTGATGCTCGTCCGCCCGCTGCAGCGCCTAACTGGATGCCGGTGCTATCATGGGCCTTTTTCTCCACGTCCGCCCGCCGCCTACCAAGAGGTCTGGTGCCATCTTGGGCCTCCTGCTACTGTCTGCCGCCAACCGCCGGGCATGCCAGGAGGCCGGGCAACTCCTGACTTGTTCATTTCATCTTTTCCTGAAAGGGGTCAGGGATTTGATCAAATCCCTGACTTTCTTCAAGGAAATGATGTAACGGCGATTTAATGAAATCCCTAGGGATCAAATCCCTGATTCTATAATTTCCCTGCAACATGTACAAATCCGTGCTGTTAGTTTCCCTTTGGTATCAACAGCACATCTCCAGTTCACACAGAAAGATGTGCGGGCAATAGCGAAAAATGTTACTGCAATCCAAAAGGTTTTTAGGAAGCAAAATCTTCATTGTTCGGTGTAACCGATCTACTGCAGGCCACATTGCAGATTCAGTGTGCCATCTTCCAGTCCTCCATTGTTCTCTGCCTGCTTCCGATACGAGAGCTCAGTGTAGGACCTGTCTGCTTAGCCAATTACAGGCCACTGCGGTGTCTCATCTCGGCCAGTGATTGGCTGAGCAGGCAGGTCCCATTCCAAGCTCCAACATTTCTGTCTATTTAAATTTACAGCGTCGGCTCCTCTTCATAAGCTGACACTGTAGCTTCATAAGTTTATATACATAGAGATGTTGCTCTGAGGCATTCCAAACATCAAAAGTATTTGTCCCCTGAAAGAACGAAGCACAACACACATGCATGGACAGGGCTTCATTCAAAAAGTTATCTAGGCTTATAAAAACATAGCTGCTTTCTTCTAATCCCAGACAACCCCTTTCATTTAGGAGATAACTTTCCTCCATTCTCAAAACTGGTGGAGATCATACTGGTTTGACCTTCACCAATCATGTGTACAAAACAAATAGAGATGATCCGACCCTGAGCATGCTGCATTTGATTACCAGTGGCTGAAGAAGTTGAATGCAGGCCTAAGGCTACCTGGAAAACATGGATACAGTCATGGTCATAGCCCTAAGGGGCTGCATCCAAATTCTTTAGCCACCGGTAATCAGATGCTGCACGCATAGGTTCGGACGAACCATGAGCTTCCTAAAGCGAGTCGGTACCCACAATCTGCCCCCCCCACCCCACCCATAACTGCTTGTACCGTCACATAGCAGCTTTAAATCCAAGATCTGTCCTGGGGTCCGTTCAGCAGATGATGCAGTTATTGTCCTAAAAACAACTTGTAAACTTGCAGCCCTGTGTCAAATTGGCATGGCCTACAGTGTCTGTGCCCTAGGCCTGCACCACCTCTCCGTCCCTCCTCCCCGCCCTCTTCACCACTAGTAATACCACTGGCAGGATTTCTCCTATTCGTCACTTGTCTGAACACAGCACATGTGCCTTAAAGAGTAACTGTCATGTTTTTTTTATTGCAGAAATCAGTAGTCTAAGCGATTTTAAGAAACTCTTTCTGTACTCAAGAAGCAATCTCCCAGCCTCCCCCCCCTGACTTCTTATCTGTGCATTATCAGGCAAACACGTCTTCATTACAGAGAAGCCAGTGAAGACGGGCTCTGCTCTCTCCATTGTAAGCCTATGAAGGGGGGAGGGGCTGAGGGAGATGAGGGAGCAGGAAGAGGTGACATGAAGGTCAGCTGTTTGTAGACTCTGGGCACCTAAAACGCAGGATTCTGGGGTCAGAAAGGTCAGTGCTTATCTATGAACTTACTGAGAGAAGATTGCAGGGTGTTGTGCTGTGCAGAAATCCTCCGTGCTCAGTCACTCCTAACAGCCCCTCCCCTCTCCATAGCCACATAATGGAGACAGAAATCCTGCTTCATTTGATGTGAGGGGGGAGGCTGGGAGATTGCTTTTTCAGTACAGAAGGAAACTCTTTTAGTACATAAAACCTATTACAGAGTTTCTTAAAATCGCTTGTACTGTTGATATTTAATGTTTTCAGAAAAATGGCCCTGAAATGACAGTTACGCTTTAACAATCAAGCACATGTGCAGTGTTGAGACAAGTGATGATTAGAAGAAATCCTGCCTGGGCCATTCCTAGTGGTGAAAAGGGCGGGGAGGAGGGACAGAGAGGCAGTTTAAAAGTTGTTTTTTAGGACAATGACTGCATCACCTGCCAAATGGACCCCAGGACAGATCTTGAATTAAAAGCAGCTATCCGAAGGTACAAGCGGTTCTGTTCTCTGCGGAACTGTTCTCTGTTTATAGTCTATTCCTGGCTTTGGCTTCTAAACTCTGTCAGATAAATCTGTCTGTGTAAACGCACCATTAGCCACATATGGGGGTGCAACTATAGAAGGTGACGGTATGGTTGCACCCAGGCCCAGAAATCGCGCTCCCCCAACCCCGGGGGCTGGGAATAAAGTCTTTTCCCCATATGAAGAGGCCAGTACTATAAAGTTGAGGGGCCCCGGTGCAAGAATTATTATGTTTGGCACTGGGCCCGCCAGCTTCAGGTTACACCTCTGGCCACATAGCAGGGAGAGTAATGACGGAAACATAGCTAGTATGGTTTTTCTGAGTAAATAATGTATAATAAGTGGGCTTCAGATCCCTAATGATATAATTACAACCTGCGGGCATTACATCTGTACAACAGCCTAATATTTTCTGCTACCCTCCTAACAGTATTTAAATGATGTGATTGAGTATAACGCCAGGGCAAGGCGGCCTTCACAAGGGATACCTTTTATTTAGGAAAGGAACGGCACCACAGGCAGTAATTTATATCCGAGCTGTAATACAACACTGGTATGATCTGATCACTCACATCAACATAACCTGCACTTCCAATGACAGTAATCATAATAATCAGGAATGCTATATAAAAGCGAGAAAGTATTCATTATCGTTCAAGGATTATTTTTTCACACAATGGTATAACAATCACCTGGCTTTCTGTAGAAATGCATTTCTACTTCTGCATTTGCAATTTTAAAGTCCCTTAAATTGATGGGAAGTATATTATATTAAGAATTAATGAACCACATAAAATGTCCAACCCACACACTGAAAGGATTGTCGAACTAATGAAACAATGTTGTGGGAATACAAAGGACATATTCTATTCTATAGCAAACATTCATAGGATTTGACCAAGTGAACCCAAGAGTTATTGCTAGAAATGATGATGACGATTATTATTATTATTAACTGAAGTCCTTTCTGCATGAGCAAAACTTTATAAATGAAAATGCGGGGGTAGGGGATATTGCCAAAAGGACTAAAAAAGACCAGAGGCGGAAGGAGGAGAAGCAGTGACTTGGAGGAAGAAATGGGTGGGTGGGATAGTATGCCACCTCTGCAAGTTTGTCACATTATTTCCCCCGCCTAGTACAATTGTAGAAAAGTAGTATAGTAAGTGTGTGGCTTATCAAGTAAAGTGATAAAGTCGATTGCTGAGGCACAAAGGGGGACATTTACTAAGGAGTCTAATGTGTGCGGATATTCTAATGATGTGGGTTGGTGTTTATTTTGTTCCAATGTATCTTGTGTTATTTATAGAAAAATCCGACATAGTAAATGCCCTATTACACGGAACAATAATCGGCCAAATCAAGCAGATTCCGCTAATTATCGCTCCGTGTAATAGAGACAACGATCAGCCAATGAAACAATCATCAGCTGATTATTTTGGTTAAGGTTTGGACCTAAAGTCGTCAGGCGCCGACCGTGCATTGCTACGTGTAGTAGCAATGTGCAGCTGACGGCTGACGATTGCTCAAACACCTGATACCTTACCTCTTCCTGCTCTTGGTCTTCTCTCCTTTGCTCCACAGCTTCCCAGTCCCGGCGGACAGGCCGCTCAGATGCTACTGTTGCCGAGACTGGAAAGCTGCAGAGCAAAGGAGAGAAGAACGGGAGCGGAAAGAGGTAAGGTATCAAGTGTTTGGACAAGGGTTGCATGGACATCAGTATGATGTCCATGCGGCCCTTACTGCCCGATTATTGGGCCGTCTAATAGGTCCAGTAAAGGAGTGCCAATATAGCCAACCATAATTCTTTTGAATGCACTTCTAGACTTTGCTCTCACTAGCCAGAATACTGCTCTACACCGATGAGGGGCAAATACCAAGAAACAGCTGTCAGTGGATGGATACCTTTCTTGGGAAATTTCCAAGTCATGTCATATTTTACTGCGGCTTGTTGGAAGGTAGTTTTATTGACTGGATACCCTCCTTGGCTTGGTTGTTCCCTCCTGGTAGAAGGTCTGGCTAGCTCACAGACATTGAAAAAAACATGTAATGGTGTCTCTGCAGTACTTATGCATATTTAACTAGGGGACAAGGATCCTAGATTCAACAACGTTGACAAACACGTGACAGTGTCTCTGTGGTGTTCTGGTTGATCTTCCTGAGAAGCTTGACAGCTTCAAGCAGGCAAACATTTATAATTTACTTCTAGATCTGGTGTCACACTAATGATCATCTTGCTTGCATTGATATGTTGAGGCTCAAGCACAAGGTCGGACTGCATAGGGCCCTTGTGCAAAAAATGTGCCTGCCCCCCCACCCATCCCACCCCCTATATCCTTCCTGGTCAGCGTTTTCCAAACTTTTCCACCTTGGGGCGTGGCACCCCTACCAAATAATGTCCTACAAAATATGATAAAAATATTCAGTGACTCACAGGTAAGGTCTTCTTTGATCTGAGGCATTTACTTTCCCTTTTCCTCTCCATCCGTCCCAGACCACCATTTTTTTCCAGCTACAAATCATCTCTTCAGAACCTGACAGACAAACATCTTAAGCTCCTTCAACTTCTTTTTCCTACCTATAGGGCCCATACAGCAGTAACTCTATTGTTTGGTGTGATGCGCAGTAAAGGGAGTAGGTATGTAAATTTCCCCAGTATGTATGATCACAAATATAGTAATATTATCCCCTTTTGTGACCCCCATATAGTAATAAAGTCCCCTGTTGTGCCCCCTATATAGTAATAATGTCCCCTGCTTTGCCCCATATAGTAATAAAGTCCCATGCTGTGACCCCATATAGTAATAATGCCCCATGCTGTGCCCCCATATAGTAATAATGTCCCTTGCTTTGCCCCATATAGTAATAAAGCCCCCTGCTGTGCCCCTATAAAATAAAGTCCCTCACTGTGCCCCCATGTAGCATTAATGTCCCCTGCTGTGCCCCCATTTAATAATGCCCCTGCTCTGCACCCCCCACCGATATCAATAATGGTCCCTGTTGTGTACAGACACCCACCCACAGTAAAAATTCCCCCTGCTGTCCACAGCCTCCACAGTAATAATGCCTCTGGGCTGTGCCCTCATAGTAATAATGTCCCCTACCTTGCTGTGCCCTTATAGTCATAATGCCCCCTGCTGTGCCTCCATAGTATAATGTCCCCTGTGCTGTGCTCTCATAGAAATAATTCACTCTGCTCTGTGCCCCCATTTTTAACACCGTGCAGGCCAGGCAACCACACGAGGCGACAGCAGCAGCATCAACCCCAACAACTCCGCCAACAAGCCCCCCAACCCATAGTAGTAATGCCTCCTGCTGTGCCTTACATATAGTAATAATGCTCCTGCCCTGCTGTGCCCCTATATTAATAATGCCCCCTGTGCCGTGCCACCATAGAAATAATCACACAGGTCACACTGGTCGATAAATCACACATTTTCAAAAATAATAAAATGCAGAATACAGAAGTTTAATGAGTGCATACAGATATACATGTCTAATTCTTAGCATAAAATTTTATTAAGCATTGGAATAAAAACAAGAAGACTCATATCTTATTACCATGGATGAATGAAACTGGATATGTTGGAGATGAGTATAGAGAAGGGTAATTATGAACACTGGTGCCCATAGCAACCAGAAACTGGCAACAATAATGCCCCCTGTGCTGTTCCCTCACAGTAAATGCCCCCTGTGCTGTGGCCCCATAGTGATAATGTCCCCCTGCATTGCCCCAACACAAAAAAAACCCAAACCATTATACTCACCTAATCCAGGCATAGAGCTGGTCTTCCTCTCTTCTGGCTGTCTTCTCCAGCCTGTGCACTGCGAGAAGGAGCCTCCAGCAGGCGCAATGATGTCATATCACTGCGCCTGCTGGAGACATCACATCCCGGCTTCTAAATCACTGCTGAGTGAGGTCAGGACGGGTTACTCAGTCAGGTAAGGCGGGGGGAGGGGTTGGTTTGCGGAGTAGGGTCGGGGGGGGGACTCTCATGGCTAAGTCGGGGGTTGGGGGTTAGTGCTGCTGCCAAAGCCCTGTATGGTCGCCCAGCCTGTGCGGTGTTAAAAATGGAGGCCATCCACAGCCGCGGCTTCTAGGGATTCTTCTAGGAGTGCTGCAGCACTAAGCAGACAGGGCCCTTGTGCAGCCGAATCGCCACTGATCAAGCATGTTAATCCATAACCTGTATAAATTGTGATCCTATGTATGGATATCACAGTGTGTTTAGGGAATGTTAGCCACACTGTACTTTTTTTTTCTAATTTCTTGATTTTTTTTTATGTATCACTGGAGTAACAGTATTCTCGCATGGCTTCTTTTAGCAGCCTGTACTACAGTGAGAAAGAAAATGATAAGGTACCAGGAGACAGATCACGCTGGTCATTTTATCACACATTTTCAAAAATCATAAAATGCAGAATACAGAAGACTAGTTTTATGAGTGCGTACAGATATACGTGTCTAATTCTTAGCATAAAATTAATTTAAGCATTGGAATAAAAACACAGAAAACTCGTGTCTTATTACCATGGATGAATCAAACTGGATATGTTGGAGATGAGTATAGAGAAGGGTAATTATGAACACTGGTGCCCATAGCAACCAGAAACTGGCAACAATAATTTTGCTAGTTAGTACTCCCTAAATGAGCACTAATGATGTTTTTAAAAGAAAAAAAAAATACCGTATGTTTTTTCCCCCTTTGCTTATATATTGTCAAAATTTTCCTCAGAGCTTGTCATCACTCACATAGTGTCATCCCCGAAGGGCTTGCAACTTTAATTCCTTAGCTCAGATTTTCACTGGAAGCCAATTGATCAGGAAGTTTTTGGAGTGTGAGAGGAACCTGGAGGACACAAACACATTTACAGTGGTGCCTTGGATTACGAGCATAATTCATTCCGGGGGCCATGCTTGTAATCCAAATCCACTCTTAAACCAAAGCACATTTTCCCTTAAGAAATCATAGAAATGCAGAAAATTGGTTCCACACCCCAAAAATAATTATTTATTATTCTGAATAACATGTAAAACAGATGAATAAACATTCAGAAACAGCAGAATATGTGATATTATAAGTTACTGTACAGTAATGGAGAGGATGGGAAACACCAAGGACTGACAGAGACAACAGGGAGTATGAAGGAATGAGCAGGGCAGATGTGGGCACATACATGCAGCACTCTCTGTCCAGGGAGAGAGGGGTTACAGCTATGGAGAGATTACCTCCACAGTACTGTCCCCTGATGTAAGCCCCAGTCTGAAATGGATCTGCTATGATTGGGATGGTGATGGAGACTTCCTGGGTCAGAGTACAGGGCTGTAGACCCTGCTATGCAGACAGTGGCGGTCTTTGGCACCAAGCACCCCAAGCGATCGCTTGGGGCCCCCAACATCCAGGGGGGCCCCCAGCACACAGGGGGTATATACAACTGGGGGCAGCACACGGGGTCTATATACAACTGGGGCAGCACACAGGAGGTCTATATACTTCTGGGGGAGCACACGGGGGGCTATATATAACTGGGGGAACACACAGGGGTCTATACACTACTGGCGAAGCAAACAAGGGGTATATACTACTGGGGGCAGGACACAAGGGGTATATACTATTGGGGGCAGCACAAAAGGAGTATATATTACTGGCGGTAGCGCACAAGGGGTATATACTACTGGGGGCAACACACAGCGGTCTATTGTTTTGGAACGCGTGTCGAGGGGGGGGGCCCAGACATAACTTTGCTTGGGGCCCCAGAAATGCCAAGACCGCCCCTGTATGCAGACTATGCCCCTCCCCCACTCCCTCTCCCACCCAGTACAGGGAGCTCTTAAACCAAAGCAATGCTCTTAAACCAAGTTACTCTTAAACCAAGGTACCAATGTATACACCAACTCATGGGACGATTATTAACCATTCAGCCACCATGCTTACCCATACACCATAGTTTTTTTTCTTCTCTGAGTGTTGAATGACATTTTCACAGAAAAAAAAGACATAAAGGGGGACATAAATTAGGACCAGCATACACGTAGTTCGGTCTAACACAAAGCCCCACCCCTGATTATCCTGCACGCCTCTAATTAAATGCAATGGGATCTGCATCAGTCACCAGGCTTGTCCAGAAATCTACACCTGCTCCAGAGCAGGTGTAGATTTCTGTCATGGTCTTAGTTTCTTTCCATGCCTCCTCCCTGCCTTGCCGCACCCTCCCCCTGCCCACCATGCTGCAGAAAAGACAAAAATCTGTGCCTTTTCCATGGCCCACGCCAGGAGAACATGCTTGATAAAGCATATATCCATATATATACATGTCCCATAAAGTATATATCAAAGCAAGCAATATGAAAAGTGAATGATGAAAATTACAGCCAAAAATGGAAGAAGGCAGATAATAAAGAAAAAAGTACAAGAACTCATCCCAGTTACCTTTCCCTAATCTTTCCCTATATCTTGCCCAAGGCTGGGTTCACACTACGTATATTTGAGGCTGTATTTGGTCCTCATGTCAGGTCCTCATAGCAACCAAAACCAGGAGTGGATTGAAAACACAGAAAGGATCTGTTCACACAATGGTGAAATTGAGTGGATGGCCGCCATATAACGGTAAATAACTGCCATTATTTCAATACAACAGCCGTTGTTTTAAAATAACAGCACATATTTGCCATTAAATGACGGCCATCCACTCAATTACAACATTATGTGAACAGATCCTTTCTGTGTTTTCAATCCACTCCTGGTTTTGGTTGCTATACAGCCTCAAACATACAGCCTCAAATATACGTAGTGTGAACATAGCCTTAAAGTGTACCTGTCGTTATAACTTTCAAAATCTAAATCAACAGTAGATGTGATATAAAGCAAGTTTGAAATTTACATTTATTATTATTATTTTTAGTTATCATGGAGAACATGGCACTTCCTGTTTTCTGACTCTTTTTTTCTCAAAGAGTCAGAAAACAGGAAGTCCTATGTATCCCAAGCAATCTGAGCGATTACAAAGAGAAGGCAACCATGTGACTGATGGACACATTGAGCCGTGACTGTATTGGCCAGAATTACTGCGTTTAGTCTGTTTTTTTCAACCAGCAGTAAATCTGCCTTCTGAAGACTAGACCTGGACTTCTGGTAAGTTCAGCTTTGTTTTACAGCATGATAACAACAACAAAAATAATGAATGTATATTGCAAACTTGCTTTATATCACATCTGATGTTCATTTAGATTTTGAAAGTTATAAAGACAGAGACACTTTAAACACTAAACCTAACACCAGACACATCTTAGATTCACTGTCCTTGCAAATATCCCCATGTTAGGCCTGTTGTACAACCTTCCACTAGCAGAACAAGCAGCCAATATGAACCAAAGAAAAAAACAGGTACAGAACTAAACCCCAGACAAAAAAACAACTTAAATCTCAGTCTACTAGGTGTTATTTTTATACTTCACAGAGTATTTTTTTTTTTTATGTAAAGTTCCTAAATAATTTCTAATCACTTCACAAACCTTTTATTTACATTCAAGTGATTTGTGAAGTGTGAATAATTTGGATTTACATCAATCATTTCTATTCCTTTGAGATCCTCACTGGGATAATCTTTGTAAAAAAAAAGACTGGCAAATGATTTTGACAGAAAAAAACAAATGAGTATTCTCAGTATAATTTCATATGAGATGTAAATGTTATTACAGTGGGGGGTGTCCACATGAAGTCACGCTACATTTTTAATGAATAAGCTGTGTCACTAAAAACATCCATATTTCCATTGGAATAAGCCTAATGGCGCTATATGCAGGATCAGGAATTTAATATAATGGGAGGGTGTTTGTTACACAAATAAAGATCAATATACTTTTAATAAATAATATTGCTACACCCTGCCATTACCACTTTATAATGACTTAATATTTAAACCATACTTTTACTGAATAACCTGCTACACTAATAACAATATTCAACCATACAGTGACCATAAAGTGGAAACTAGCTCTGCACTCTGTAGGTGATTACAGTGCAGTTATATCCAGTGACTAAATTTGACAGTTCCCCATTCAGTCCATTTGATGACGTCTTCCAGCTACAATTCACATCTGTAGAATTTGCTAAAAAAATATCCTTCTTGTTCCAGCATGCTCCTCACCTACTGTGTTTCCCCAAAAATGGACACCCTCCTAAGGGAAGAAACCCAAACTACCCTACCAACTACCCTAAAGCAAGGCATCCCCCCAAAAGTAAGGTGCCCTGCCGAAATTAAGGCCATCTGTTGCCACTCGCTGCCACCCAGGACTCACCTAATCCCCTCATGGACCTTCACACCCGGCACTGCAGGCAAACTGGTACATCTGTCACACCGTACACTTGACGCACGTCATGTTTGTCCGGCCGGCATGTCCTGCTGCTGATACCCTCTTGGTCCCGCTGCTGATGCACTCCTGCTGGCTGGGGAGAGAGAAATAGGACATAACCCATAAACTGTGGAGAGCAGCTGACCATCCATCTACCCATTAGGGTAGATTACCACTAACACTCAATTGGTTAACCCTACAAGTACCAAAATTAAAAACAATAACTATGGTACTAAGTGATACACATTAGTTATACGTAGTAGTATCAGAGGTATAGAACATATAAAAAGCTATAATGATTGACTGAATGAGGAAGCATTAGTGAAAATATAGGATATTTGGGATTTAATGATTTGTGGTAAAGAAATGCCTGGCTGTCTAATTGCAGGGGGTGCTGGGAGTGAGAGCTAGGATGTTCAGTTGATCACTCAGGGGCCACATGCAAAAATTGTTGTTTTTGATGTGGCAACCCACCTAAGTATTATAGATTTGATGATCATCATTGGCCCTGACTCCAAATTCTGAATATAGTGTTATAGATAACACTAAGGGTACCCAAGGCTTCTCAAAGCTTAAAGAGTCACTGTCGTATTTTTTTTTTTTTTTTTGCAGAAATCAATAGTCCAGGCGATTTTAAGAAACTTTGTAATTGGGTTTATTAGCCAAATCTGCCATTATCTGCATGTAAAAAGCCTTTTCCCAGGTCCCCCCCTCCTTCCTCTTTTTCATCCACTCTGAAAAATCTGAAAATTGTGACTTGTTGCGGGAGACGTCCCCTGTCTGCTCTAGGGAGAGGGGAGGGGGGAGGAGGAAGGAGGGAGTTAGCCGGCAGCAGAAAGCAGATAACAGAGGATTACAGGCACGGAGCTGGGTGACAGCTGTAATCCGAGCTCAGACAGGTCACTGGTGACTGTCACAGAAGATTTCCCGTGAGGGATTTGTAGATTAACTCTTTGTTGTCCTGTTTTGGTCTTTTCTTTAGCTCTCTCCATAGGAGAACAATGAAGACAGGGGGGAGAGCTTCAAACTGCTTTTTCATGATAAAAATGCATTTTTCGGATAATAAACCCAATTACAAAGTTTCTTAAAATCGCCTGGACTATTGATTTCTGCAAAAAAAAATTTCACGACAGTGACACTTTAAAGTGTCACTGTCATTATAACTTTAAAAATATAAATCAACAGTAGATGTGATACAAAGAAAGTTTGCAAAATAGATTCATTATTTTTTGGTTGTTGTTATCATGCTGTAAAACAAAGCTGAACTTACCAGAAATCAAGGTCCAGTCTCCTGAAGGCAGATTTCCTGACTAAACTGACTAAAAAACAGACTAAACACAGGAATTTCATCCAGTAAAGAGAGTCACTGCTCAATGTGTCCATCAATCCCATGATTACCTTCTCTGTGAGCGCAGATGACCTGGGAAACACAGGACTTCCTGTTTTCTGACTCCGTGAGAAAAAACAAGTCAGAAAACAGGAAGTGCCGTGTTCTCCATGATAACAAAAAAAAATGAATGTAAATTGCAAACTTGCTTTATATCACATCTACTTATGATTTAGATTTTGAAAGTTATAACAACAGGTACACTTTAAGAACAAGCTGATAGAAGTGATGTCTAAACACAAGACACGTTCACATTATAAAACACATTATAACACCAACTGAAGTTTCATTAAGGTATTTAACTTTTTTATCACCATGAACTGAGAGTAACTGATATCAATGCACTTTTCTTTTCTTTAACTTCAATCTAAAGCTTTAAAGCTCTAAACCTGGATCCACAGCAAAAATAGAAGTATTAGCTAATTTCTTGTTTTCTGGAGACTCCCTGATAACATCCTAAATCCTTATTGAGAGCCATCCGATACGATCTAGCATGGATTTTGAGCCAGCCCTGAGTTGTTCAATTAAATGTCTGTGAATTAATGTTGATGTCCAGACCAAGAAGCTCAACCAGTGATCTAAGAAAATGATGTGAGTATGTTGATGGGCTTGCTCTTGGACAAGCGTCAAAATCATTATATTGTGACAATGATAGATTAAATCTTTATCTGCATTTGCAAGCTGTCTATAACGAAAAAAGAGCCAAAAATTGCTTTGAACAGATTTCGTTTCTTACAAAACACTCCTACAAAGATTGAAGAACTTGATGGTGCCCAGGTCTAGGAAAATCAATGTGAAAATTTATTTGTGGTCAGAGCTTATCTGTTGAAGATATCTCAGGAACCAAAGTTGTTTGAGAAAATTGAAAAAATTGTTTGACTCTGGAAATAGCTGATACCAAAGGATAAAAAAACTATCTAAATGAAATACTGGTTGGCTTTATAGTAAATATGGTGTTAACTAATGGATAGAGTAAAAGGTGATCATAGACAATGCCATAATGAAAATACAGTCACCATGTTAGAGAGCAGGTGGAGAGCAGCAGATTTATATGTAACTCTATGAGTATTTTTACATGGAGAAAGCTGTCAATCCCTGAATAAGACCTCCCACTTGACTACTAAGCATAAATTGGACATATAATTAAAAGAATAAATAATGTTATGTGGATTTTTTTTCTAACAAAACTCAGTGAGATTGTAGTAGACAATCAGAAGAATTACAGTTAACTGGAATACAATTAGAGTAAGTTAACATTGAGCAAAATCGTTGGAATTCCACAGCGCCAATTGGTTCATCAATCACTGGTACGTGGGACAAAAATAGATGGCTCTTTATCCAAAAATCGGGTGTCTGACTGCTGTTTAAAAATTTTTTTTTTGTTTTTTTCCAGGGACTTCACTAATTGTGATTAAAGGTATGTTCACACTGAGCAAAATCTGCAGAATTCTGCGGCGGAACTCTCCACCCCGGTATCCCACCTGCCTCAGTGTCAAACAGCGTGTCTATGGGAGGGTTCAAGCGCCTTCACAATTCTTTTATTGGAGAGCCACGTGAGCGCTCCCATAGACACGCGGGCAGGCGGCGGGATTCTGCAGTAGAGAGTTCCGCCGCAGAATTCTGCAGATTTTGCTCAGTGTGAACATACCCTTAATCACAATTAGTGAAGTCCCTGGAAAAAAACAAACAAGAAAATTTTTAAACAGCAGTCAGACACCCACCAATTTTTGGATACAGGATAAAGAGCCCTCTAGTTTAGTCCCCCGGACCAGTTATTCATGAACCAATTGCACTTTACTTAAAGAAACTATAGGTTGACTAAAATCTCAGGAACAAAAAAGAAAATTACATATCTGAATACCAAAGCAAGTAATGGCTTATTTCTTAGGGTAGATCCAGAACAAGGCAGCCATCTTGAGAGCCGATATATTGGATCAAAGGCAAGGTTTTTTTTTAATGAGAAGGTAATCATGTAGCATATCATAGAAGACAAGGCAATTCTGGTCTTTGATGCTACATGACCACCTTCTCAGTGAAACAACTTGTCTTTGATCCATTATGGTGGTTTTCAAGATGGCTGCCATGTTCCATACATAGCCCCCTCACACATTGCTTGCTGGGGTATTCAGATATGTCATTTTCTTTTTTGTTTCTGAAATAAAAGGGTGTTCCTATACTTTTGAATTAGGCTACGTTCACACATTTTTTCAGCCCCCCTTTAAAATGACGTCCGTCATTTTGAGTCTAAAATAACAGATGTTATTTACAGTAGCTGTCTAGCCTCTCCTTAGTGCAATGACGGCTGTTGGTACATTATACTAGTTTGGGTTACTAATTGGCCTTTGGATGCGGCTTAATTGAAAAGTCCATTGAATTAATAGAAAAAACAGAGAAAGAACGGTGACAGAAGAAAAACTGTGTGTGAACAATAAAAAACGTTCGTTTGCAAAAGACATCCAAAAATAATGATCATGTTCATTATTTTGACATCCCTGGTAAAAACGTCCATTATTCAATACATCAGGGGAGATTTATGAAGTCCGGTGTACTTTACGCTGGGCTTACAAATGTCCCCGCAGCTCCGGCGCATTGCCTCTACATAAATCCCGATCGCATGGAGCCTGTCTGTGCAAAGATTTTGAAACCTACGCCCGCTCAGAACCTGCGTAAGGTTCAGTGTAATTTTTCCACCGGAAAAATGACAAATACGGAGCACACAGAGGCTGTGCCCCCTCTGCGTGCTGCCGCACCCCCGTATCCGCCCCCTCTTCGCCCCACTGGCGAAGGTTGCGCAGATGGGGCAGATGCGTACAAAATATTCACAAAAATACCCTGTGCGAATATTTTGACGCCAATCTGCCCCATCTGCGCCAACAAAAAGTCATATTTGCCTATTCATACATGTCCCCCATTGTCTGCATTGGACGTCCGACTTTCCATTGACTTTAATGCATTGCTATTGCAGTCAGTTAAATCGCGGCAATAACGGACGTTTTTTCAAATAGAGAAATCGGACGCCTTTCTCTATTTTTGACGTTGTGTGAACATAGCCTTATCCTGTACATGAACATACCCATAGAACTATGACCAAACACTGAGAAAGTGCCTCCGAGAGACATAGCATGTACAGAACCTAGGCCCTAGACATTCCATTTGAGTATGAAGGCAAAACACAAAGGGCAACATCAAATGAAATAGTGCAGCCGATTCCGTGCTGTGACCTATGATTAAAATAAGGCTATTAATGTATGCCTCTAATCTCCTCTTACATAAGCAACTCCATCTTTTAAAAGAAAGAATAGGTACTTCTTTTTAGTTGGGGATTTAGATCATTTTCTCATTTACATTTGCATCATTTATGCTCGTATGCTTGTTGAGAGGGAAAATATGATAATAATATACAAAGAACACAAGATTATTGAAGAGAAGATCTCTCAGCATGATGTATCATTATCTTCTGCATGCGCAGCACATAAGCAGTCAAAATAAGTTTGCAATGCAAAGCTCACTTTTTATCCTGTTCGTTGACGCTGCAGAATTTGTTTCAAGTGCAGAAATACGACAAAGCTTTTCTAAAGTTCCATAGAGATTAAGTGTCTTTGCTAACGACAGATCATCACGTTCAGGTTTAACCACGTTGGCGTTTGGTATGTAGGAGGTACTTAGCAGCTGCCTTTAACCAGATTCAGGAACCCTCTAAATTAGTATGTTCTGACACTCTTACTGCACTACAATGGTTAATCCTTCTCAGCTCATTACCGACTTTAAAAAATCCTACAATTTAGCTGCCAAAATCCATGGCTTTAGTGTGAATCCACATTAGAATAAAGAGATAGAGTGATCTGAGTGACTATGAACAAGGACTGGTCATGAACAGGACAGTGCTAGACTACCTGAGGCCAATATATTAAAGAGGCACTGTCGCAAATCTCAAGCAGTTTCGCATATATTCACGTTTTCTTTGTTTAAATTAACGTTATACATGTGGCTCCCTCCATGCTTATATTTGGTCTTTTCTCTGTTAAAAAAAAAGGGAAAGACACCTGGTTATCATGCAGATTTAAAACAGCAAAACAGTGTGTCCCATTCTGATTGTGACAATGCCTGGAGTCTATATTTCTAACTGTGTTATTTGCAAAGGGAGGAATGAGCGGAATGGAAAACGAAACCTAGAAGTGAGTCACAAAGTTAATTACAGGAAGGAGAAGAAGGAAAGGGAAACTTGAAATGCGAGCTTCTATTTTGCTGCTTTTTTACAATGGTTCATATTTTCCATTGTTATTATCATTGTTTACATAAGCAAAAAAAAAAACAAATAGAAAAAAATATATACATTGAATATGCCAGCAAGCAGAAATGCAGTATAAGGCTATGTTCACACTACGTAAAAGCATAAGCAAAAAAAAAAAAAAAAAAAAAGGAAAAAAATATATACATTGAATATGCCAGCAAGCAGAAATGCAGTATAAAGCTATGTCCACACTACGTAAGTTCCGCAGAAATCACGGCCGTTGTTGCAGTTATTGTCCTAAAAAACAACTTTTAAACATGCATACAATGCATACACAATCTAGGCCACGGCCGTTGGGCACAGGGCTGCAAGTTTAAAAGTTGTTTTTTTAGGACAACAACTGCGTCACCTGCCGAACGGACCTCAGGACAGATCTTGCATCAAAAGCAGCTATCTGAAGGTACAAGCGGTTTGGGGGGGGGGTCAGATTGTGGGTTCAGAGTCGCTTGAACTATCCAGAGCAGGAGAGGTTTTCTATGGGGATTCATAGTAAACCAAGACAGAGTTCCTGTCTCGGCCAGAGATGCCAGCAGACCACTGTGTCAGACTGAAAACAAAACAACATTTCCTGCATTTCCTGCCTGAGCTCATAGGTATGGGAAGACTTGAGATTTTTTAATAGACGTGAATTACAAATCTATATAACTTTCTGATATCAGTTGATTTGAAAGAAAAAGATTTTCGCTGGACAACCCCTTTAATTAGTGATGAGACTGACATGTCAATTCTTTGAGCGGAGGCACACAAGGCCTCCCATTGAAAGAGACAGCAGGCGGGATTCGGTGCAGAGTCTGCGAGCGGGGTGTTCCGAGCAAAATCTCAGCGCCAATTCTGTAGTATTACCAGGCCTTTAACCCCTAGATGGTACCGGTACGTCCTGGAAGTCTGTCCCCAGACGACCCTGGACGTACCGGAGCGGAGCGCGCTTCATAGCAGGTGGTAGCCTTAAAACGGACCGCTGGAGTTCTCTCACCTGCCTCCGTGCGGTCCGATCGGCGCTCTGGTCACTGAGCCTGCACAGGCAGGCTCAATGAGCAGAGCGCCGATAACACTGATCAATGCTATGCCTATGGCATAGCAGTGATCAGTGTAAAAATCTAAGTTATATATGTACATGTCCCCCAAAGGGACTTAAAATGTGTAAAACCCCTCCCCCAATAAGAGTCTAAATCACCCCCCTTTCCCATTATATAAATAAAAGATATATAAATAAACATATAATATACCGTAGCATGCGTAATTGTCCGATCTATTAAAATATAACAAGCGTAATTGTGAACGGTGAACGGCGTAGACGAAAAGAGGGAAAAAAGTGCGTGGATTACCGATTTTATGTTACATTATATATAAAAAATTAATAAAAAGTGATCAAAACGTCCACTCTTCACAAATATGGTATTAATAAAAACTAGAGATCATGGCGGAAAAAATGACACCCTATACAGCCATGTAGGTGAAAAAATAAAACTGTTATAAGCATCACAATAGGTCCATTTTATTAATATTTAATTGCCAAAAAAAAGGATTTCATAAAAAAAAATATATAACATTAGAGAATCTGTGTAAACCTGCATATGGTTGTGTTTGTACTGACCTATAGAGTAATAGTATCATGTCGCTGTTACCGTATAGTGCATTACGTAGACACAGGAACCCCCCAAACGTTACCATATTGCATTCTTTTTTACGATTTCACCTATTTATATCTTCATAAATAATATATTTGGGATTCCGTCATACATGTTATGGTAAAATGAAAGACGCCATTACACAGTACAACTATTCCTGTAACAAACAAGCCATTACATGGCCTTGTAGATAGAAATCTGAAAGTGCTGGAGCTCTTAGAAGGGGAGGAGGGAAAAACGAAAGCGCAAAGATCAAAATTTGCGTGGTCCACTGGGTCATTTTGGGCCTGGTCCTCAAAGGGTCAAGGGCGCTTTATAAATAAATAACATGTTTGTAGCAAAACACTTAATTACAAAGCGTCTGCTTGTATCCTGGAAATAGTGTTATGCTTGCCAAAAGGATGCATAGTGCTGTTTTCAGAAAAACAAAACAGAAAAACACTGTTTTTATTTATTCCATTTTAAATACTGGATAACTCAGTGAATTGAAGCTGTCCACTCAATCTACTGTTCTGAGTATTGAAAACCATACAGTAGTTTGGATGCATTCTTAAAAATAGTTCTTCATAAAGGTCCACTACCAAAGCTGGTTTTCTCCATGCACTTTTCACATTCATGTTGCTGGTATAAATAGCACTGATGTAATCTCTTTATGGTGCCAAATGATTTATTCTGGGCACCACTGGCAGTGTAAAGGTTACTGCTCTGCTCTTTGAAAAGATTAATCACTTTATAGAAAAGAGAAATTACATAAGATAAAACACACACAAAAAAAAATCCCCAAATCAATGCCCTATAGGAAAATAAACAAATAGCATAAAAAAACTGCTAGAAATGTCAGTAAAAAAAAGCAACGTGTGAATTTAGCCATACACATTTTATACGGAACAACAAATTAATTGTTATATTATTTGCCTCAGTACACTTTTATTTGCCTGACAAGATGAATTACAATCAATGAAGCCCAAGGGAAAACCTGAGTCTAAGGCCAGAAACCTATCCATCACTAAAGGCATTCAGGCAAACTTATTTTTCTCAAAGAGCTTTCTTCTAAAAATGTGTTCAAAGTTCTGCTATAAAACCTAATTTTTCATGTGGTTGTCTAATATTGGTCAATTCAAACTGCTTGCCAATAAGCCACCAGCGTATGAGAACTAAATGGCTTATAGAGAGCAACATGACCATCAGTTATCAGACCTGGAAACTAGCCTTAAAGGGGTACTCCAGAGTAAAAAAAAAAACTGATTTCAAAAACTTTTTGTGAGTTACTTCTATTTTAAAAACAAACTCAAGCCTTCCAGAACTTATCAACTGCTGTATGTGCGACAGGAAGTAGTGTATTCTTTCCAGTTTGACACAGTGCTCTCTGCTGCCACATAAGTCCCCTTTAAAGCATTATTATCATAAACGAGATGCTGGTTATCATATAGATTATTACTGGATGCTGTTGGACTCTCTTGTAGCTGTAAATTGATCTAAGCTGGCATTTGGGATTGTAGGCACACCGAGTGCATCCACCTATACTAACTTGTCCTATAGGACATTTCACTATGAGGCTGTCAGACTTCTCTAACAGATCACAACTGGGAGAAGAGACTGAAGAGATAATTATATGTATGGAATGAATTGTTAGTCTCTGCGAGGGGAGATGGTTCAACATACATTTTACAGAACCAGATAAGCCCTTTAAGTCACATGCATCCATGACGTAAATGTACGTCAGGGGTACTTAAGGGGTTAAAGTATCTCACACTATAAATAACGGTTTGGTTTCCCACAGAAAGCTGCGTGAAGGGCTCCCCGGACGATCTTTAGATCGCTTCAGGAGCCCTTAGGAAATAGCAATGGTCTTCTGACGCCGCTCCTATTACACAGAGGGACGGCCAGCAGATCGTTATCGTTCAAAAATATTTAATCGTGCATGACGGCTGATCGTTGTCTTTTAACAGGAGCTATTACACCAAGTGATAATCAGACCAATAAGGCCAATAATCGCTTGGTGTAATAGGGCATTTACAGTAGGTTTGGGTTTGCATAAACCCGAACTATTGCATTTGATTCTTGGTGGCTGGATAAGATGGATACAGCCCTAGGGCTGCACCCATCTTCCCCATGCTGTGGGATTGAAATGCTAATAGTTCAAGTACGAGTGAACACAAACCTACTGTAATGTGTATTGTATGCAGCCATGTTAATAGCCCCATAGAATAACATTAGCTCCAGCTATTGATGGTAGTGCGGCGCCAAGAAATTATTCACAAAATAACACACATTACAAAGTTATACAACTTTGTAATGTATGTTATGTATGTGAATGGCCCCCTGCCCGTGTTCCCCGACCCCCCGTCCGTGGGCCCGGAAGTGTAGTGCATCATACATACCTGATTCGTGTCGACCCCCGTCCGCATTTCTTCTGACAGTGATGTAATCTTCGGGAGGGCGGCCGACCCGCTCATGCTGGCCCCCCTCTGCCGCGTCATAACTGTGCTCGGCCGCGATTGTTGTATAACTTTGTAATGTGTGTTATTTTGTGAATAATGGCCACACTACCCCTTTAAATGTGCACTATGATGGTGCTGTGCAAATACAAAATTGCATCAAAATGGCATGTTAGGAAATGCAGATTTGTTGAGGTTTTGCCTTTTGTTTAAAAAAAAAAAAGAAAAAGAAAAATGTTTTAGAAAATGTCCCCAGCACTGGTGTTATGACATTACATTTAAAAAACAATTGCAGTTTTTATAAAATAATAGTAATCTTTATTTCTATAGGTCCGACATGTTCTGCAGCACTGTACTTGTCAGAGAGTTCATGTACAGACAACACCAGGCATTACATAGTAACAAACTAATTAACAAGTCAAACAAGAGGCGTGAGAGCAATGCTCACAAGAACATACAGTCTACCATAAAATAGTGATGACAAAAGCAAAAGATCACAACAAATAAAACGTACTGCAATTTTAAAAGAGAAAATCTGTTTCCCAAAAGCATTTTACATCAGGATCCTGCACAAATGGAGCTTGAAAACAGCTGCAACAACGCAAGGACTGAACATCCGAATTCGGCCTGAAGCTCCCTGGCTCCTCAAGTGACCGTATCATGTCATATCATAGTAATAGGAGTGAATAGTTATGCATTCATTATTTAATGTTATTTATTTCAATGATGTATTCATCATTATTTCTTATTGTAATGTCGTGCAACTCTTTTTAAGGCTGGGTTCACACTACGTATATTTCAGTCAGTATTGTGGTCCTCATATTGCAACCAAAACCAGGAGTGGATTAAAAACACAGAAAGGATCTGTTCACACAATGTTGAAATTGAGTGGATGGCCGCCATATAACAGTAAATAACGGCCATTATTTCAATATAACAGCAGTTGTTTTAAAATAACAGCAAATATTTGCCATTAAATGGCGGCCATCCACTCAATTTCAACATTGTGTGAACAGATCCTTTCTGTGTTTTTAATCCACTCCTGGTTTTGGTTGCAATATGAGGACCACAATACTGACTGAAATATACGTAGTGTGAACACAACCACTGTATTTGTGCATTTTGTACTGGAGAGCACTGGAGAGCACACAATCTTAAAAATAAGATCCCCAAAATCCCCACTGAATGGAGCTGTGGGTTGCGAATGTGTACCCAGCTCTGAACTCCTTCTCTATGGAATGAATGGAGCTATGACCCACATTCATACAGCAGACTCTCTGCAATCTTAGATAGCAACACTAAGTAAACTCTCAGCATTACGGTCAAATTGGCAAATGTCAGATACTTGTTTAAGAGAACCTGCTGATTTGCCCTAGAGGCTGCTAACCTTAGCAGCAGATGGCCGATCCTAATGTTTCCCTCCTCCCCCGCATTTCTGAATAATCCCCTAATTGTGCCTATGCAAATAAGGTGCTTAGGAGCATTTGGGGCGTCTCCCCCCTGCTCCGAGCACCACTGTGTGCCGCCTAGCCCAACCCCTAATGTGCTGCCCAGCCTGCCCACTTCACTGCCCCCCGTACTGCTCACTATGCATATTCATATATGCATAGTGGACTCATCACAGCGCAAGTGCCAGGAAGATGTCCGATCGGAGATGGGCGGATTCGTGTGGATGATGAGAGCGTGGATGCATGGAGTGGATGATGGGAGTGTGCATGCATGGAGTGGATGAACCTCCCATCATCCACACTCCCATCATTCAAACCCCCATCATCCATATATAAATATGCATAGTGGGCGGTCTGGGGGAGTGTTGAAGTGGGTGGGCTGGGCGGTACAGAGGTGTTTGGAGCAAATACTCCTAAGCACCTTATTTGCATAGGGGCAATTGGATTATTCAGAAATGCGGGGGAGGAGGGAAACATTAGGATCGGCCATCTGCTGCTAAGGTTAGCAGCTTCTAGGGCAAATCAGCAGGTTCTCTGGGCAGGACCTGCTAATAGTGCCACTTTAACATACACTGTAAATCACTTTCACCAGAACAATGTCAGTCATGTTTAGAGAGTAAAGTTCAGGCAGGTAAAGACAGATTCTGAGAGTCAATTGGAGAAGTGCTTCCTGTAACAAAGTCAGACTGCATTATATAAAACATTAGCACGGTCTGGTTTTAGTTTACAAAATGCATTACTGCTGATTTGTTAAGGCAATATATAAATCAGGAAAAAAATATTTGTTTTTACATTAGGCTTTTATTTTGCACATTTTTGTTATGTTTTTTTTTATGCGACTAGTAGTAGAGCAGACACATTTGTGCAGTTTACACCAATGTATGGTACTATTTTCATGTGGTGTATGCAGTGCAATCTCCCAGAAATGCACTATACCTACTCATCTTAAATGCTTGAGCGAAACTCTTCCCAGCAACTATTCCAGAAAATTCTAAGACTTTTTCCACTGCCAGCATCATATTGACAGATTTCTTTGGGTGGACGACATATAATGGATTCTAGAACGAAAGGGGGGAAGTGGTGCAGCTTACAGGTCTAAGTGCAAATGACTGAGGTTAAAATATATAGTATGCCCGTACCTATAGTGGCATATGAGTACCAAGAAGTGTAAACAAAAATTATATAGTCCTCTAAGTCACAGCAGCCCTATGTGATTTAGTATTGAAACATAATAAAATAACAATATAGAATGCTGATTTAATTGGAATATATAAAATCACATATAATGATCATGGAAACAATAAAGTACAATAAAAGATACTAGTAAAAATGCCGCCGGGCCCTGGCGAGAAAATAAATAAATTAATATTTGGATACCAGCACTGCGGGTTAAGTCTGTAATGGGTGATGTCCGAACAGCAATAGGCAGAGTAGCTATAGATATAATAGGCAGCTATGTGCCACGGAGCTTGCTGTGTACAGTAGTTCAGATGCAGTCACGTAGTTGTGGCAGTTTGTGCTCCCCAAGGTAGCAACCTTGTATCAAACAGCAACAATGATAGCAATCCATAGATAGTCTATAACAGGGGTCCTCAACTGGCGGACCGCGGTCCGAACCCGGACCGTGGAGGCCAGCTGTCCTGACCCCTGGTCAGACCTCCTAACCGCCCCGGATCTGGTCCGTCCCGCTCCCCACCGCACTGCCTCCCGCCCCATAGGTGTACTGTCCTTAGATGTCAGTACGCCTGTGGGGCTGGGGGCAGTGTCGGTCCGGCCCCCGGCTGATACGCGCTCTCTGGGGATGTCCCGGGGATTCCCCAGCAGAGCGCGCACCACAGACCTCAGTGTATGCTGCCGGCCTGTCCTTCCCGGAAGTGCAGGCCGGCGGCATACGCTGAGGTCACTGATGCGCGCTCTGCTGGGGAATCCCCGGGACATCCCTACAGAGCGCGTATCAGCCGGGGACCGGACCGACGGGAAGAGACGAAGACAGCCGCAGCGGGGAACGAGGTGCTAGGTGAGTTGTTTTTGTTATTTTTTTTTTCTGTCTGGGGGGCATCTACAAGGGGAGAGCGCACAGGTGGACTATATACTACAGGGGGGACCTCACAGGGGGCTATATACTACTGAGGGGGCTATATACTACTGGGGGGAGCGCACAGGGGGCTATATACTACAGGGGGGACCTCACAGGGGGCTATATACTACTGAGGGGGCTATATACTACTGGGGGGAGCGCACAGGGGGCTATATACTACAGGGGGGACCTCACAGGGGGCTATATACTATTGAGGGGGCTATATAATACTGGGGGGAGCGCACAGGGGGCTATATACTACAGGGGGGACCTCACAGGGGGCTATATACTACTGAGGGGGCTATATACTACTGGGGGGAGCGCACAGGGGGCTATATACTACAGGGGGGACCTCACAGGGGGTTATATACTACTGAGGGGGCTATATACTACTGGGGGGAGCGCACAGGGGGTTATATACTAGGGGGGGGACCTCACAGGGGCTATATACTACAGGGGGAAAGCACAAGGGGGGCTATATACTACTGGGGGGGACCCCACAGGTGGCTATATACTACCGGGGGGAGAGCACAGGGGCGCTATATACTACTGGGGGGAGATCACAGGGGGCTATATACTACAGGGGGACAGCGTACGGGGGGGGCTATATACTACAGGGGGAGCTCAGAGGGGGCTATATACTACAGGGGGAGAGCGCACAGGGGGGCTATATACTACTGGGGGAGCAACAGGGGGCTATATACTACTGAGGGAGAGCGCACAAGGGGGGCTATACACTACTGGGGGAGCAACAGGGGGGCTATATACTACCAGGGCAGTCACCCCCTTTGTACCTAATATCAAAGGCCTGGTGAGAGAGAAAAAAATGCCAGTTTTCCCGCTAATAAGCAGCAATTCTGTATATAAATAGTTGAACGTTTGTGACAAAGTAACAAAACACGTTTCCTACTGATGTTCAGCTCGGACCTTCACCTGACAATAGACCCCGGTAAGTGGACCTTCACTAAAAGTTGTTGAGTACCCCTGGTCTATAACCAACAGTAAAATATCACAAACTGTAGATTATTTGCAGGATTCTTAGTCATATGCTGCTGCCAAAAACTGCTCTGGAGACATGAGCCTGGTGAGTATCTGTGGTATGTCAGTATACTGGTACTGAAATGGCTGGGATTGCTGGGATCTGTAGTGTGTTTGTTAGTATACCAGTACTGGAATGACTGGGATTGCTGGGATCTGTAGTACTATAGTGCCAGTCCAAGTACATTCTACAGACACATGCTTATTTGTATAGGGTGGAGGTTGTGTAGTAGTAAAGAAAGCGTCTGGTGTCTGTGACACCTCTCACCCGTCCCAATGGAGATACAGCAGCAGAAGCGATCAGGGCCAGCCTGTGGCAATGCGTCCTTGTGTAGTGGCAGGAGCAGTTCACACACTCTGCGCGGCCGCGCTCTGGATGTTCTCACCGTCCTCTTATTGTCAGTTTCTGATGCAGCAATATTCAGGTATAACCAGCAGTTTGTTTGGAGAAAATGGCATATGTTGAATGGGGCCCCAATAGTTAAAATGGTGTACAATCCTATCCTGCATTTTACACTAAAATGTTGTTCTAGCATTCATTTTTCATTTTTACAAGGGGATAAAAGAAAAAAAAAACACCAAACGTGTAGTGCAGTTTCTCCCGAGTACAGAAATACCCCACATGTGGACATAAAGTGCCAAGCGGGCGCAGCACGAGCCTCCAAAGGGAAGGAGCGCCAATTGGCCTTTGCAAGCTGGATTTTACTAGAATGGATTTCAAGGGTCATGTCGCGTTTACAGAGCCCTCGTGCTGCCAAAACACTGGAAACCCCCCACAAGTGATCCCATTCTGGAAACTACACCCCTCAAGGAATCTAACAAGGGGTTCAGTAAGCATATGGACCCCACTGGTGACGGGCACAAATGTGGAACAATGTGACGTGAAAGGGAAAAATGTAATTTTTTCACTTTCACGGCACAAATGTGGCCGTCATCAAGGGATCCATATCCTCACTGCACCCCTTGTTAGATTCCTTGAGGGGTGTAGTTTCCAGAATGGGGTCACTTGTGGGGGGGTTCAACTGTCTTGGCAACACAGGGGCATTTTAAATGCAACATGGCCCCTCGAAATCCATTCCAGCCAAATCCAGCCTCAAAAAACCAAATGGCGCTTCTTCCCTTTGGAGGCTTACCCTGCACCCGCATGGCGCTTTATGTCCACATGTCGGGTATTTCCGTACATTGCTCTACACATTTAGTTTTTTTTTATCTTTTAACCCCTTGTGAAAATGAAAAAATCAAGACAAGATCAATGATTTAGTGTAGAAAATAAACATTTTTTTTACACTAAATGTTGGTCTAGCCTTGATTTTTTCCTTTTCCACAAGGGGTTAAAAAGGAAAGTGAATACAAAACGTGTAGGGTAATTTCCACTGAGTACGAAAATACCCCAAATGTGGATATAATGTGCCATACGGGCACAGGGCAAGCCACCAAAGGGACAGAGCGCCATTTAGAGGCTGAAATGGAGGATGGAGGCCATGTCGCAATTAAAAAGCTCCTGTGCTGCCAGGACAGTAGAAACCCCCCACAAGTGACCCCATTCTGGAAACTACACCCCATAAGGAATCTAACAAAGGGTACAGTGAGCATATGGACCCCACTGGTGACGGGCACATAAGTGGAACATGTGCCGTGAAAATAAAAAATACAATTTTTTCATTTTCACGGCCCAAATGTGGCCGTCACCAGGGGGCCATATCCCCACTTCCCCCCTCGTTAGATTCCTTATGGGGTGTAGTTTCCAGAATGGGGTCACTTGTGGGGAGTTTCTACTGTCCTGGCAGCACAGAGGCTTTGTAATTGCATCATGGTATCCTCTAATGGGAATGGCGGCCATACCTATTTAGCTGGGGAAAAGGGACAATTCTAATTTATTTGGGGGTATTAGGCCAATTATTAGTTTATAAGGTTGAAAATGACAGATGTCCATCAAATTCAACCTGTGTTGATCCAGAGGAAGGCAAAAAATCCTCGTGAGGCAGACGACAGAAGCCTCATCATAGGGGAAAAATTCCTTCCCGACTCCATAATGGCAATCAGAATAATCCCTGGATCAACGTGACCCCTGAAATAGAAATAAGTGAAAGAATTTAGAAAATGTAGAACCCCAATGACGTGTGGTGCGCCTTGAAGCGATCCTGTATGCAGAGGCCGGGGTGATCAGGACAGGTGTCACACTGGAAAATGGTGTCCTTCCTGATCCCCCTGTTACCCCACACTCTGCACTTCTTCTGGGGTCTCCTGTTTTCCAGTGTGGGGGACGTCACCTGGAAAATGTTGCCCGGGGCGATACGGGGTCCTTCATATCCAGAAGCGCTGGGTCCGCTCCATGGCTGCTAAATATTAGGGCTCTATTACTGCTTCTGATATATTTGGATCGTGCCGCAAGCTACAGTAGCTCAGGCAGCGACGGACCGGAGGAGGGGGTGCTGGTATAAAAGTTATCCCCATACAGGTGGTAACCTTTATCCAGCAGTGGGAAGATCAGTTCCCGAATGATCTCCCCACTAACTCGGAGGATGGGGGGGGGCATCTGGGGGCTGGATTCGGGTGTCCCTTCCTTCATACACTCTAAGGGTACGTGCACACTGCGGAATGGCGAAGGATAACCCTTTGTGCATTCCACAGCTGGCACCCACCGGTGGACTGATGAAGGCGCGTGTCTCAGCTCGTGTCACACTCCATTCTATGCACGGGCGGATTCTGCCCTCTGTCCAAAGAATGAACAAGTTCATTCTTTGGACGGACAACGGAATCTGCCCGTGCATAGAATGGAGTCTATGACACGGGTGGAGACACTCGCCTGCATCAGTCCGCTGGTGGGTGCCAGCTGTGGAATGCACAAAGTGTTATCCTTCGCCATTCCGCAGTGTGCACGTACCCTAAATCTGTACGTGTACCCTGAGGTACTCTCACAGAGTTTGTAGAATTTCACGCCATACCGTGATCTCTTGTTGGGACGGTACTGGCGGAAAAGACGTGTCTGGGGGGCAGCGTACGCTACGCTACCCCCCAGACATGTCACTGGATGATGAGGAGGATGAGGATGAATGGAGGAAAGAAAGATCCCCCCATTCATCCTCACTGGCTGTTTCGGTGTTGGAGGCAATAATGACGTATGCGTCCGACGCCGAAAACACCCTGGGGGCCATCTTTATACGGCGATTGGTATATGGGGTATGTGTAGTGGTGTAGTGTAAAACTTTATTCCATGTAGTGTGGTGTAGTGTTTTTTACGTGTTTTTTTGACAGTAAGAAAAAATATCCCTACGCCAAGAAAGGAGCTGCAGTGGCGGTAGGATATAGGGGGGGGGGGAACGCCCCTACGCCAAAAATGAGGAGTTGCTGATCAGCGGCGCACTTACGTGCAATGCTGATCAGCACTCAGTGGCTTTAGGGGCGCAAAAAATAAAAAAATAAATCTTTTTAACCCAAAGCAACTGATCAGTGAATGATATTCACTGATCAGCCGCTAGGGGTCAGTAGAGCGACGCTGCCGGAGATTGCCAAGGCCCGCCGAACCCGAGCGTTTCCGAAGATTTCCGACGCTGGACGACCGAACCCGGAAGTGACGCGAGGACGGCGCAGACCGCAGATCGTCGCTCCAGACGCCCAGATCAGGTGTGTATGGTACACCTGCACCACACACACCTGTTCTGCACCCCTCAGCTGCCTAGCTGAGGGGTGCAGAACCCGGGAAAACAGTTTTTTTACAGTATGATCGCCGTGATGGGCCGGCCGGTACTGGCCGGCCTATCACGGTGATCATGGGGGTGGCATCAGCGCCATCTTTCTTGGGGACAGTTATGGCGATTGGTGCTGTCTCGGACAGCACCAATCCCCATTGCTTTCCGGGTCACCGGGTCACCGATGACCCGGAAAGCTGTTTTCAGCTGCTATATGCTGATCTGTATTGATCAGCATATAGCAGCGATGGCCTGCTATACATTATAGCAGGCCATCTTCCCCGACCACTGTGTGTGAACACACAGCGATCGGAGAAACATTGGGCGTAAGTATACGCCTGTTTGCGTTAAAGCCCACCCTGCGGGGGCGTATACTTACGCCCGATGTCGTTAAGGGGTTTTTTAAATACTCAAAGGCAAATAATGATGACATTGTAAACCAATAAATAGTAAGAACTTAATAGAGTGATAGAGTGGTACCTGTCATATTCATAATGGACCATAGAATTTCGTATGCACCAGGCAGGACAGTGTCCAGAAGTGAATACAGCATATTACAGAAATGCAATTAAAGGGAACCAATTAGCATGATCGTGTTGATATGGTTCCCTGTAGCTCAGTAGTGATCTACTGTGCAGTTCGTGGAGCATACCAGCCGCAGCTGCAGCAGTAGCTTTACAAAGTGGAAAAGAATGTTTTATTATGCTATGCAAGGCTGAGGGGCGGCAACTAGTCATCTGAGCGGTGAGCCGCCTCTGACTAGTCACGGCTCTCTGCCTGTCAGCTGCGGCTGGTATGCTACGTGAGCTGCACAGTAGATCTATACTGTGCTGCTGGGAACCATATCCGCATAATTGTGCTGATTTGTTGCCTTTAAAGGATAAGCCTTAAGCTGCATTCTGACACCCATAATGCAGCAGTACCTTTCACTGTTCAAATGAACAGTCTTAGGGCCCTATTACACAGAGCAATAAAATCACTGTCCACCGGCCGCACATTGCTACACGTAATAGTGATGCGTAGCCGACAACTGACGATTGTGCAAAAAAAATAAACTGTATACATTACCTGTCCATGGTCCTGGTATTGTTCTGCTGGCCATTGATTGGCTGAGCGGGCTGTCAGTTCAGAGACCTGCTCTGAAGCTACAGCGGTGGCTCCAGGAAGCGAGCAGAGGGCAGGAGACCAGGGAGCGTAAAGAGGTAATTTATACAGTTTATGCACAGACATCGCTATTGACAGATTGGCACTCACTTACAGGAGGCATCGGGCATAGAAATAGGACCTTTATGCCACTAATCCTAATGATATCCTAGGTCTGGTTCAGCTGACCTAACGGTGAACCAGTCATAATAGTAATGGTAAAATGCTGCTCTCACAGGCCAACAATGTAAAAATTCACTGTAGTATAGTGTAAAATGCAATTTGCATATAACTCATTAGCAATTTCAGTTTGCAATTCCCTGACTTGTAGAAATATGTATTCTAGGGATATTCTTGACCTTCTGACACTATTTAAGCAGGTCCAATTTGTTAGTCTATCTGACATCAGTATCAAGATTTCCATCAACAAGAGTTCAGTGATTTATCCAAAGTAATGACTCCATGTGTTAAATGTTAATACTTTTTGTTAATTATTTTGCAGAAATAATACCGCCATGGAACAGCTTTTATTTCACTCAAGCCAATAGTGGGCAAAGGTTACACCAAGAGAAGACTATGCACAATGATTATTTTAAAGGTTTGAGCTTTGGAAAGATTTACTGCAAATTGTACCATCATAATATTTTAAATAACTTTTTTTTTTGTAGAAAAATAAAAACAAAATCAAAACAATTGGTTAAGATTGGTTAAGATTGATGGCTTCCATTGACATGACATTTGGCTATGTTCACTCACTTTGGAGTTTCATTGCAGTATTATCACCATACAGCAGCGTCTTTCTCGTGTCCCCCAGCGGTGCAATGGCGGAGGGACAGCCGGTCACTTGCTAGGTGGTAGAGTGTGATGCTACTCCTGTGGTGTTTGGCCGAGATGTAACTGGACCCTAGGATGCTGTGTCATGACGCCAGTGTCGGTTGAGCACACAGGTATGGTGGCACATCTAATTTTCTCATATGGTTGCATCTTACCAATAATACATGCTGGACAGGAGGTTTGTGTGTTCTACTGTGAGTATACTGTTCTGTGAGTCTACTGTTTGGGACCTCTGTTTCTATTCTACACTTTACACAGACAATGTAATTCTCCTGTGCAAGTTGCTTTGTATCCCATTTCCTCCCAGGGGCGTAACTACCATACTTCAGGGGGACCGATGGCCAACAATACACTAGACCATCGTCATTTGCAGCATCCGGTGGACAAGCAGGCTTCCTGAGTGCTGCAAATGTCCCTTGTTAAAAGTTATGAATAAACTTGATGGGTTTTTGGTCAGTTGGGGGGGAGGGGCAAGTCAAAAGTTGGTGAAGCTGTCCCTTGTTCCTGCTGTGGGTGGGGCTTCACCATCCCCAATTAATTGGCATAGGTGTCCAGTGAAATGTTATGCTAAATGGCGGCCGGACCGCCAGTCAGCTCTGTGTAATGTTGGAGTTTCTGCCCCAATCACGCCTGGGGCTGGGACTCCAGCCTTCATAAAACTATCAACCCTATCATGTTTCCTTGCCTGCGATAGAGCCTCTTTAGAGTGTGACTAAGCACGCGTTTTATCCTGATTTCGTATTTCATGTTTTTCTGATTTAACTTGACTTTTTGACTATTCTCCCCAACTTCTGATTTTGTACTGATAGTAACCGACCCGGCTTGTTTACACTGAATATATTGTGTTTGTTTTTTCTGTCTTTGTCTCAGTGTCTCACTAATCCAAGTCAGGGACTGTCGCCCAGTTACCCACTGCTGCCTAGGGCACATAGTGGTAAGCAGTGCAGGGCCTCACCTGTCCTGCGTCTTTAAAGTGACCCTGTTGTTATAACTTGTTGTCAAACACTTGTGTCAAAATCTAAATCAGCAGTAGATGTGATATAAAGCAAGTTTGCAATATACATTCATTATTTTTTTGTTAACTTAACTGAAATCCAGGTCCAGTCTCCTGAAGGCAGATTTTCTGACTTGTGCTGATTGTAAAAAACAGACTAAACACAGGAATTCCAGCCAGTACAGAGAGTCACGGCTCAATGTGTCCATCATTCACATGACTTCTCTCTGTGAGCGCTCAGATGGCCTGGGATACAAAGGATACACCTGTTTTCTGACTGTTTTCCATTTTCCAGAGTCAGAAAACAGGAAGTGCCGTGTTTTCCATGATAAGTAAAATAAAAATAATTAAAAAAAAAAAAGTAAATTGCAAACTTGCTTTATATCACATCTACTGTTGAAGTCCCAGCCTGACACCAGCACTGCTGCCCCAGTCCTACTCACTGCCTTTACTTCCCTGCAGCTTGAACACACTACAGCCAATCACTGGCCTCAGTGGTCTTGTACTGCTGAGGCTAGTGATTGGTTGAAGGATGCGGGGACATCATCAGAGTAGTACTAAAAGCATGTCAAGCAGGGAGGTTGGCTTGTTGGTTATGCCCACAGCAGCGTCATTAGGCTCAGCAGGGATAAAACAGGATATTTTTATCACTCTAACATGCTGTTTTGTATAACTTGAACATTTAGGAAACACACAATAAAAACATCCAGTGCCAATACGCCCCTAGCCTTTAAGGCTATGTTCACACTACGGAAAAGTATGGCGGTTGTTGCCATCGGCAACAACGGACGAAATTTATGCGGAGTGGAACAATACCTTATTTTCAATGGGATCCCGGCCGGAACGTATACACATCATATACACTCCGGCCGGGATCCCATGCGGGGCCGCTAATAACTGACATGTCAGTTTTCTGCGGCCGCAATTCAATGAATTGCGGCCGTAGGAAACCCTGTCAGTTCACACAGTGAAGCGAGCGGCTCGCTTTACTGTGTGCTATGGGAAGCTTTAATGCGGGTACTTAAGTCCCGGCCGGATCCGGGGTCACGCAACGCCCGGTCTCTCACGTTGTGTGAACATAGCCTAAAGGTGTATGCAAAAGAAAGAAGGTTGCTCAACTGTGAAGTAGTATACTTGCCACTGTACAGCACCAGTATTACTAGAGCATTGCTGCCATACAGATGTACCAGTGCAAAACTGAAATGAGGCCAAGAGAATTAGAGATGGCCAGCCAGGGGGTTGCATTTGTCTTTTACAGTAGCTATTGTCTTTACTTAAGAAATCCCCTTGGTTCCATTTATTAATTTCATTCCAGACCGTGAAAATTGCAAGCGTGAAACATTTAGAAACACAACTTTTATGTCCTTCTTCTGCTTTGTAAGCATTGATTACCTCAGTTAGCTGCATACAGGAGCCCATTGGCTATTGAGAGGCAAAAAACCATGAGCGGCCTGAAGGTTTACAGAAGTTATTAGGATCTTATTGAACAAACTTTGAGGTTGCTCTAACATGATAAATTTTCCCCCACTAACAATTCAGTATGAAACAATGTTTTCTAATTAAAAAAAAAAAGA
Source organism: Dendropsophus ebraccatus (assembly GCF_027789765.1). NCBI lineage: Eukaryota > Metazoa > Chordata > Amphibia > Anura > Hylidae > Dendropsophus > Dendropsophus ebraccatus. The sequence continues at coordinate 73,191 of NW_027210105.1, read as the reverse complement.
ATAAAGTGCATTAATATAATACTACAGTACATAGCTGAGTTTAAAGGGGTTGTCCAACCTAGTTTTATCGATTTGTAATTAACTTCTATTTAAAAATCTCAAGTCTTCCCATACTTATCAGCTGCTGTATATCCTGCAGGAAATGTTGTTTTCTTTTCAGTCTGACACAGTGCTTTCTGCTGACATCTCTGGCCGAGACAGGAACCAGGAATGCCACCTAGCTGGTTTGGCTTTGGGCCACTCTTAAAGTAGTTGTTTAAGTAGCCCAAAGTTTTTTCCCTTTAAGGCTCTCCAGTTCTTGACATACTTTCTGGCCTAGATACACTTAAAGCCAGCTAGATACACTTAAAGCCGTTCCAAGCACAAAAAGAAAACACTAGGCAATGCAAATCCTTTAACATTTACTGTCAAAGATTACATACAGCAACTGTATGTGACTTTTATTTTTGACTGGAGATTTTCTTTAAGAAACAGCAGATGGAAATAGTGCATTGGGTGATGTAGCAAAAACATTATTTATAGAGTACCAGCCAATCGTAAATTGTGTCACATAGAGTCTCGTCTATGTATAATGATGTGCTTTCTGAATTTACTTGTAAAGGCTAATTGTGTCCATAGGCTTATGGTCTCCATCTGGCTGGTATAACATATACGTTTAACAGATGCTATAACAGCTCATAGATAACTGAAGCCGCTGTATGACGTCTGTCACAGTGTTAATCATATATGTCTCAGAGCTACAGTGACATCATGGGGGTAGAAGAAGGTGGAAGACTCAGAACATAAGTATGCACAAGCCAAAAAGACAGAAATGGCTGCACATCGCACCCATGGCTGACACGAAAGCTTATTCAGCTACATTTAAAACCAACATCAGAAGTTAGTATATAATTTGGCCAAACCATATTGCCTCATGTACCACGTGCAGGTCTTCTGATACACATGAGTCCCTAACCAAAAAACATCACTGTGCCGGTCAGCGACCACAATCCCCGCAAAGCGTGCGCAAGCAGAGAAGGGGGGCCACGGAATGGCCCTGCAACCCCATTGTCACAGGACCAGACCCTAAAGGGCCCCCCCAGACCCCGCAGGCGCCACCGGCGGAAAAAGTGGACGCCAAGCAACACAAGTGTGAACAAGCTCTTACCTCTCTCCATTCCTCTGCAGGTAGAATGGGAGAAAACTAGGAGATCCTCCCCTTATGTACACAGGTGCTTCCTGCTAATTTGGATCACATGGGTCTTACAAAGCACGAGTGCAAGCCACAATGAAAAAAGGGACAGAATACCTAAAATATGCACAAGCCAAAAAGACAGAAATGGCTGCACATCGCACCCATGGCTGACACAAAAGCTTATTCAGCTACATTTAAAACCAACATCAGAAGTTAGTATATAATTTGGCCAAACCATATTGCCTCATGTACCCCCGTTCCCTGGCTGTGCGCGCCTGCGGGGTTGGTGGCCACTGACTGGCACGGTGTGGACTTAGTGTAGGGACCCATGTGTATCAGATACCGGCACGAGGTACATGGGGCAGTATGGCTTGATCAATTCATACACAAAATTCTGATGTGTTTTTTATTTAGCCAAGCGGCACGAGTATCAGCCATAGGTGTGATGTGCAGCGCTCTGTTTCTTCCCTGAGCCACATTTTGTTTCTCTCTTTTCTCCGTGTTTTGCACTCCTCCTGGTGAGACCCACATGACCGCAATTAGCAGGAGACACCTGAGTGCACATGGTTTTAATCCCTCCTGTTTTTTTCCCATTCTGTTTGCTGCAGCTATGGTGAGCGCAATACCTTATCCAGACTTGTGCTGCTTGGGGGCGACCTTCTCCGCCGGCGGTGCTGGCCGGGTTCTGGTGTGGTGTTATTGGGTCTGGTCCTGTGGCATGGGGGTCGCAGGGCCGTCCCATGGCCCCCGTTCCCTGGCTGTGCGCGCCTGCGGGGTTGGTGGCCACTGACTGGCACGGTGTGGACTTAGTGTAGGGACCCATGTGTATCAGATACCGGCACGAGGTACATGGGGCAGTATGGCTTGATCAATTCATACACAAAATTCTGATGTGTTTTTTATTTAGCCAAGCGGCACGAGTATCAGCCATAGGTGTGATGTGCAGCACTCTGTTTCTTCCCTGAGCCACATTTTGTTTCTCTCTTTTCTCCGTGTTTTGCACTCCTCCTGGTGAGACCCACATGACCGCAATTAGCAGGAGACACCTGAGTGCACATGGTTTTAATCCCTCCTGTTTTTTTCCCATTCTGTTTGCTGCAGCTATGGTGAGCGCAATACCTTATCCAGACTTGTGCTGCTTGGGGGCGACCTTCTCCGCCGGCGGTGCTGGCCGGGTTCTGGTGTGGTGTTATTGGGTCTGGTCCTGTGGCATGGGGGTCGCAGGGCCGTCCCATGGCCCCCGTTCCCTGGCTGTGCGCGCCTGCGGGGTTGGTGGCCACTGACTGGCACGGTGTGGACTTAGTGTAGGGACCCATGTGTATCAGATACCGGCACGAGGTACATGGGGCAGTATGGCTTGATCAATTCATACACAAAATTCTGATGTGTTTTTTATTTAGCCAAGCGGCACGAGTATCAGCCATAGGTGTGATGTGCAGCACTCTGTTTCTTCCCTGAGCCACATTTTGTTTCTCTCTTTTCTCCGTGTTTTGCACTCCTCCTGGTGAGACCCACATGACCGCAATTAGCAGGAGACACCTGAGTGCACATGGTTTTAATCCCTCCTGTTTTTTTCCCATTCTGTTTGCTGCAGCTATGGTGAGCGCAATACCTTATCCAGACTTGTGCTGCTTGGGGGCGACCTTCTCCGCCGGCGGTGCTGGCCGGGTTCTGGTGTGGTGTTATTGGGTCTGGTCCTGTGGCATGGGGGTCGCAGGGCCGTCCCATGGCCCCCGTTCCCTGGCTGTGCGCGCCTGCGGGGTTGGTGGCCACTGACTGGCACGGTGTGGACTTAGTGTAGGGACCCATGTGTATCAGATACCGGCACGAGGTACATGGGGCAGTATGGCTTGATCAATTCATACACAAAATTCTGATGTGTTTTTTATTTAGCCAAGCGGCACGAGTATCAGCCATAGGTGTGATGTGCAGCACTCTGTTTCTTCCCTGAGCCACATTTTGTTTCTCTCTTTTCTCCGTGTTTTGCACTCCTCCTGGTGAGACCCACATGACCGCAATTAGCAGGAGACACCTGAGTGCACATGGTTTTAATCCCTCCTGTTTTTTTCCCATTCTGTTTGCTGCAGCTATGGTGAGCGCAATACCTTATCCAGACTTGTGCTGCTTGGGGGCGACCTTCTCCGCCGGCGGTGCTGGCCGGGTTCTGGTGTGGTGTTATTGGGTCTGGTCCTGTGGCATGGGGGTCGCAGGGCCGTCCCATGGCCCCCGTTCCCTGGCTGTGCGCGCCTGCGGGGTTGGTGGCCACTGACTGGCACGGTGTGGACTTAGTGTAGGGACCCATGTGTATCAGATACCGGCACGAGGTACATGGGGCAGTATGGCTTGATCAATTCATACACAAAATTCTGATGTGTTTTTTATTTAGCCAAGCGGCACGAGTATCAGCCATAGGTGTGATGTGCAGCACTCTGTTTCTTCCCTCAGAACATAAGTATACAGTGGTACCTCTGTTTTCCAACTTAATCAGTTCTTGAAGGCTGTTCCAGAACGAACAGTTCTTGCACCACTACTTACTGTAAAGAGCGCGTATTCCCATCATTATGACGGGAATCCCCGCAGCAGAGAGAAAGGCAGGGGCGGATGGATGTTTAAAATTGCAACCCTGCTCCTGCTTCTTTCCGCTGCTCCCTTCCATCAGTGACCTCTGTCCCCCCTGCAGGCCCGGAGATCCTCCTGCACCCTTCCCCAGCTCGCCACAACTGTGCTGTTTTACTGGCGGCCCTGCTCACCTACTCCTTAGCCGCCTGCTCCCCGTGGGGTGATGGAGAGTCTGCAGAGGCAGCGGGAGCAGGCAGCCAGTGAGGCCGCTGGCGCAACAGCACGGGCACCGGCGGGCTGGGGAAGGGTGCGAGAGGTCCGGGCCTGCAGGGGAGATCCCTGCAGCAGGGAGAGAGCGGGACTGAGCAGAGGATTCCCGTCAATATGATTCAAATCCCCCTTATTTACAGGGTGTTTCCCGGAGAAAGGCAGGAGCAGGCAGCTGTTTAATCCTGCCACCCTGCTCCTGCGTCTTTCAGCTGTGGGGAAACCCTCTAAAAAAGGAGGGATTTGCATCATAATGAGGGGAGTCCTGTTCCTGAACACCTCAATAACTGTCAGCAAAACAATAGTTTAGCTGACAGTTATCAAATAATGTTCTACAAAATACGTCTTTCAGTGACACAGGTGACGTTTTCTTTAATCTGAGGAGTTCACTTTCCCTTTTCTTCTCGATACGGCCCAGACCACCATGACAATTTCTTCCAGCAACAGTTCATCTCTTCAGAACCTGCCAGACAAACATCTAGGGCCTTATTCACACATTCTGTAATCTACAGATCCATATACCTGTACTTGAGTTAGTGCACATTGATGTCTATTGGGCTACTCACACGATCAGTAGATTACAAGGACTCAAAGCAATGCTGAAAAAAAAAGGACCCAGTGCGGACCTAGATATTTTTGTGGATTCTCTTATACAAATCAATGGTATCCGCTATTGGATGGCTTGTGTGCCTTCGCTCCCGTCGCTCTCCATAAGAATTGACATGACTGGTTGGGAACTGCTGGTCTAATGTGACAAATTTAATAAAGCATGGGACACAAATCTGTTGCACTCTTAGACACATCATATAGGCTATTAAATATAGGGAAGTTTTTTTTTTATAAACTGTATCTCATTGAGTAAATTAACACATAGCAGATAGCCATGTCTCTGAATGGGCATGCAGACAACCATGTCTTTGTTGCAGAAACAACCCAATCCAGAAAGTGAAAACTGATTTTCAGTCACAGAAATTTACATACAAACAAATGTACATACAAACTTGCTGATATGTACAATACCTGTTGCAGTAGAGCTGCTCATTCCCGCGCCGGTCTTTTTATGTTTCTACATGGTGACGTTTTAGAGGAATATGTTAAAAAAGAAATATGCTAATTAGTCCACAGTGTTCCTCCTGCTTGCCGCCTCTCATGTCCACACCTACTTATGCATAATTATTTATGCATAAGTGGATGCATGTCTCTCCCCAAACAACAACCTGACACCGTACAGGCGAGAGACATGCGCCTACTTATGCATAGATGAATATGTATAAGTAGGTGTGGATGTGAGAGCTACAACAGGGGATGAGGAGCGCTCCCATTGCACCAGGCTAATTAGCATATTTCTTTCTGAACAAATTACTCATAAACTGTGCCACTGCGAGACAGCAGAGCAAGCAGCTATGCGGAATCAGGTACATAATAGCAGTTTTGTATGTGCAAACCTGATGATAGTTTCCCTTTAATGGAAATATGTTATCACATTCATTCTGCCTGAACCACGGGTCAGCATAAAAGTGATGGTTCTTTTTAAGGCTATGTTCACACAGTGCAATGAATTTGGGAAATTACGGCAATAGTAGTCAGTGAACACAACGACCATAAGTTTCTCATTTCATTGATATGAATAGAACAGCATTACCTCTGTCCGCTGTTTACAAAATAAGGAACGTGTGTATTTTTTATGGTTGCAGTTTGCAAACAACGTCCATTGAAAATAGACTGTTCCACACTGTGTGGCCGCCCTGCTGGCTGTAGTGCGAATGAAAGTCAATGGTTAATTGATTTTCATTCTCACCCATATGGCAGATTCTATGGGTGGAAAATAATGTTCCTATAATGCAATATCGGCTTGAGGAACATGTAATAGAGCAGCTGTTGTATAAGGCTATGTTAACACATTAAAAAAAAAGAGAAAAGGCATCTGTTAATGCAGCGGTTTAACTGACTGCAATGCAATGCATTGAAATCAACGGATTGACAGACGTCTAACACACAGTGTATAAAATGACGGATGTTATTTGTGCAGACATCAAGATAATGATCATGTCAATAATTTTTGGACGTCTTTTGCAAACAGCAGACGTTATTTCTTAGTTGTTTAAACACAGGTTTTTTTTTCCATCTTCCTTTCACAGTTTTTACTATTTAATTCAATGGACTTTTCAATTAAAGATACACCCAAAGGTCAATGAGTCCACCTAATGGTGCGTTGACACAGGCAGATTTATCTGACAGATTTTTTAAGCCAAAGCCAGGAACAGACCATAAACAGGGAACGGGTCATAAAGAAAAGACTGAGATTTCTGCTTTTTTTTCCCAAATCCATCCCTGGCTTTGGCTACCAAAATCTGTCAAATAAATCTTCCTGTGTAAACACACCATGAACTAGAATAATGTACCAACAGCTGTTATTGCACTGACTGGCGGCCAAAATGACGGACCTCATTTTAAACAGAGCTGAAAAAACGTGTAAGCATAGCCCAAGAAAGTGACCCTCCTATGGTGCCTATAAAACAGAGCATAGAGGACAGAATATTCGTCTCTTCTTTATATCTACTCCTGCATTCGGCTCACAAAAATTCATTCTTACTTGTTAGAAGGGCCTCATGGAAATAAGCTGGTTACATGGTGTTCTCCTGCTGGGACCCTGATTTCAGTTGTAACCTTTGGGGAAAGAACAAAGTAAGTTGATTTTTTTGCAGTGCCACCCAAGGGAAAATTAAGCATGATGCAGTGTTAAATCAGTGGACTGTCTGTGTAATACAGGACAGGACCTCAAAAGTGAGAAACATTTTTTGATCGACAACAGAAGATTAAGAATTCCCTACTCTAAATTTTTTTCCAGACTAAAGAACCCCAATATTCCATCAGACAGATAATTCAATGTCACTCAGTGTGCTATGAAAATTAAAAAATTAATAAATAAAGTTATACTTACCTGGCCCGATTCCCCACCGCTGTTGTTCTTATGGCTCCTGGTACCTGCGGATCTTGGCTGCGTCCTGTCATGTGTTATCCCTGCAGACACCCATGCAATCACTGGCTGCAGTGGTGAACTCCCAAAGCCAGTGACTAGGTGAGTGGGTAGTTCCTGCAGGGGAAAAAAAAATCACAATAATCAGGGGCAGTTAAATGGGAACTGTTGGAATGGCAGGAATGGGTGTGTGTGTCTTAAATTTAAAGAACCATGAATAGTGTTGAGTGGAGAAACCGAACTGTTTGGGTCCGGCAATGTTCTTTAAACCTGAACACTCGGCATTTGACTTCCCATGGTTACAGAAGTTGGGTGAAGCCCTAGGAATTCCTGGAAAACATGGATACAGCCTATGGCTGTGCCACTGGAATGCTTAATTTAAAGGGAATCTTTCAGCAGCGATTCGTGATCAAAAACTAATTAGGCAGATTCGTGACCACAGACAATTTTAGGAACCATTCATGTGAATGCTGCCATTGACACAATCCATGCCATGATCCTCACTGCGAAAAAAAATAAGACATATCCTAGTGCGGATCCCCCTCACCGCCAGCAGAGATAACAGGAGCACAGAGGACAACTACCAGCCCACTTTCCCTGTGCCGGTGAACATGTGAGCTGGCCGGCACGGTGCGAGTAGTTGTCTTCTGCGCTCCTGTCATTCCTGCTGCTGTTCGTAGGGGGGGGGGGGGCTGCAATTTGTGGCACGGATCGTGTGAATGAGGCCTTAGGTCAAGTAGACACATGGTACCTGTCTTTGCTTTCATATCATGGACAAATGTTTTTATTTAATAGTACAATAAGTAGAACAGGCTTCCCTGAGTTCTTAAAGTGCAGCAAGCTGTAACATTCCAGCTTGCAGCATTCAATATTTTGGAAAAGCCTTTTTGTATGAGGGAATAGGAGCTTTTTTCTACATTCTGGAAGCACAACTGGATACATGGAGATTGGAATGTGAATTGTATCCTACAGATTCACTTTAAAGAATTTAGAGCTACTATTTAAAGCATACTATATTTACTTTAATTTAAATGCCATTTTTGGCTTAAAAAACACACACAGATTACCTTCATTTACATTAAACTTTAATCTTCGTGTTTCGATGACCGTATTAAAAATAGAAATGGAAAAACGCAACAATAGCAACAATTATGACAGGTAAGGCATTGCGGCTTTTGAAGAATGCTTGGATAGTGTTTCTGTGTCTATGCATATCCATGAGATAAGAAGTGATCTAAGACTGCCGCTAATTTCCAGAACCAAAGGACTTGGCACTGCTCAGAAATTTCTCTTACTGGAAGTCAGACACAATACTCTAAGTATAGGGTCATTGATTTGGGTGTCAGATTTGCTTCAAAAGAAAATCTGAGCGATCCTTCAGTTATGGAAAGCTGTGATTGTCCAAGATCATCATTTCATTTGTATCTATTACATATGTTGACAGGATTTTTAATGCAGGCAGTTCAGCCATAAAATCAGTGTATGTCCTCAGTATGTGAAAAGGAACAATATCCATACAGTGTAATGTGAGACCCCCCAAAGGCACATCATTAATACAAATAGGGCATTACACAAAGTATAAAGCTGATATGTAATATGCTCTGTGATCTGTGGTCATTCTACGGTGGGTGGGGACTGAGCTGTGAGCTTTAAGGCCCTATTACATGGAACGATTATCGTCTGTAATCGTCCGTTAGGGGCGATAATCGTCCCGTGTAATAGAAGGCAACGATCAGCCAACATGAACGGTCGGCTGATCATCGCTTTCGTTTGTCTTTCAACATGTTGAAAGACAAACGACAATGATAGCAGCAATCTGCTGCCGTCGCTTCGCGGAATAGGATCCTTTATGGGCTGCCCAGACGATCTAGCAATTACCTGGGCAGCCCCCGTGCACTTACCTGCTCGCTGCCGTGCGTGTAATAGCGCCAGCAGCGAGTGGTGAACGAGGAGCAAACGAGCTCTGACAGCTCCTCACTGTCACCCCGTGTAATAGTGGCTTTAGCTTTTGAGAATGGTGCACTGTTTAAAGCGTTTTAAATTACAGTGATGCCTTGGATTACGAGCATAATTAGTTTCGGGACCGCGCTTGTAATCCAAATCCACTCTTAAACCACAGCTTATTTTCCCATAAGAAATCACTGATATGCAGACAATTGTTTCCACACCCCAAAAATAATGATTTATTATTCTGAATGACATGTAAAACAGATGAAACAAACATTCAGAAACATCAGAATATGTGATGATACAAGTTACTGTAAAGTAATGGAGAGGATGGGAAACACAAGGGCTGACGTGGGCACATACATGCAGCATCGATCTGCTATGATTTGGAAGGTGAGGGAGACTCCCTGGCAGGGCAGTTTCTAGGGCATCTCAGCAACAGGGCGAACCTTGATAAAAGCGCCCCTGAAAGTGAGAAAGACCTTACCAATAATACCACTGCATGTCTAAATAATACCGCCACACCATGACCACTATCACTACAGACTATTAGAAAGAACAGTTACATCCAGTGACTCACAGGTGGTGTCTTGTTACCATACAGTATCAGCCTCCCCCTCCTCCAGTCACCATATAGTATCAGTTACCAGCCCCCCCCAATATAGTAGTATCAGCCCCCCTCCTCCAGTCACCATATAGTATCAGTTACCAGCCCCCCCCCCCCCCATATAGTAGTATCAGCCCCCCTCCCCCTCCAGTCACCATATAGTAGTATCAGCCCCCGATATAAGGCCCTATTCCACGGAACGATTATCGTCAGTATTAGGCCGATATCGTCCGCTACGGACGACAATCGTCCCGTGGAATAGAGTGCAACGATCAGCCGACATCGTTCATGTCGGCTGATCGTTGCAGTCGCTTGTTTTTCAACATGTTGAAAAACAAGCGACTGATATAGCAGCGATCTGCTGCCGTCGCTCCGTTGAATAGGAGCGTCGGCAGCAGACGCTGCTATATCCTATGGGCTGCCTGGACGATCAGCGATCCTCCGAGCAGCCCCCCCGCAGCTCCCCGCCACCCCTCCCGCACTCACCCGCTCGCTGCCGCCGCGTTGAATAGCGGCGGCAGCGAGCGGGGAACGAGGAGCAAACGAGCGCTGAGAGCGCTCGTTTGCTCCTCTAAAAGACCCGTGTAATAGGCCCTATAGTAGTATCAGCCCCCCTCCAGTCACCATATAGTATGAGTTATCAGCCCCCCTTTTTATTATTAACCCCCTTCCTGTAGCATCAGCCTCCCTCCTGCAATCACCTTATAGCATCAGGTGTATGTCTGTCCCCTCCCCAGCAGCCCCAATAGTCTCCAGTGCCCCCTGTACAAAAATAATAAACACTTTACTCACCTAGCTTCTGCTTCCTCCTGACACTTGCTGCATCCCCTCTTCTTCTCTTCCCCGCTCTGTACCTCTGCTGCGTCGCACAGTGACTTCAGAGCGCCGGAGCAGGGGTACAGAGCGGCCTCTTGTGACTGCAGGCATTACGTTGCCTGTGGTCACAAGAGTGATTGACTGCGTGAGGAGCCAGTGGCATCTGTCAATCAGAGCGCCCTGTGTAACTATAAGCCTGCCATTAGGCAGCCTTATAGCTAAAGGGGGCGGCGCGGCACCTTGTGATTGGCGGGTTGATGCGTCCTGTGCGGTAGCACAGGACGCACACCCCTAAGGCCGGCCCTGCGCTGCCGTCCGCCGGGAAGGGGGGCTGCCGATGCTGTGAGTCCGGGCGCTGTGGCTGATGCCACGGTGACTGTGATGTCGAGTGGCCGGGCGCTGTCGGGCTAGCTGTCGGCGCCCCGTGGGGTGACCCGGCCCTGCTCCCTGGGTCAGAGTACAGTGCTGTAGACCCCGCTATGCAGACCATGCCCCTCCCCCACAGTACAGGGAGTTCTTAAACCAAAGCAATGCTCTTAAACCAAGTCAAAATTTTGAAAAACTGTGAGCTCTTAAACCAAAATGCTCTTAAACCAAGGTACCACTGTACATTGATAACATCATATCTGTGATTTTCATGGATGAACACGGATGTGACATTTTTTTAACGGCCCGGATCACAGATCCATGCAATCACGGAACATCTGAATAGCCTAATACAAAGCAACAGGCTGTAAAATAAATGCAGCCTTACTGTACTAACACTGCTGGAAAGTGATCTCTACAGAACAGGAAGTCTCAGCTTAGTTTTAGACTCATAGGAGACAGTGAGAAGTGCATGTTTTGGTGATTATTTAAAATTATACAAGGTAAAACAAAAAAGTGAAAAACTAAACAAAAAACAAACATATATGTTTAACATAAAACTTTATTTAACCCCTAGACGACCCTGGGCATACCCGTACGTCCTGGGCCGCCTAGGGGTGATCAGAGCAGAGCCGCGTGTCGGCCCTGCTGTGAACCGCCACGGTCCCAGGTGCCACTTGTAGCCCGGGAACGCAGCTATTAGCGGGCCGTGCCCGCTAATTAAGTAATCAGATGCAGCTGTCAAAGTTGACAGCTGCATCTGATTACTACCAGCACCCTTTTCCCTGGTGTTGCTGAGGGGCAATCCCTGTGCTCTCACCCGGCCGGTGTCTGCGCCCTAATGTGCAGTATAACTATACTGCATAGATCTCAATGAGAGATCAGTGTGGCTATACTAGAAGTCCTTCAGGGGGACTTCTAGTATAATTGAATTAAGTGAAAGTCTGAAGTAAGTGTCTAGTATAAGGAAAGAAAAGTGTTTTTATTAGAGATGAGCGAACCGGGTTCGGGTTCGAGTCCATCCGAACCCGAACGATCGGCATTTGATTAGCTGGGGCTGCTGAACTCTAAGGTTGCTCTAAGGTTGTCTGGAAAACATGGATACAGCCAATGACTATATCCATGTTTTCCACATAGCCTTAGGGCTTTATCCAACTTCAGCAGCCACCGCTAATCAAATGCCGAAAGTTCGAGATCGGATGGACTCGAGCATGCTCGAGGTTCACTCATCTCTAGTTTTTATTAATAAAAAAAACCCTTCCAATCATGCTGGGGACCAGGGTCACCAAGGCAACCCTCCCACACCCCGTAAAGTTCATGCACAATCCCTTTTATTAGAATAGGAATCCTGCATGGAACTTGCCAGGTGTGGGGTGGTTGCCTTGGCAAACTGACTGCTCAATGTGAACAGTCATACTGTGTAGTGCATGTGGGAATGCATCATGGCAGTGACCCTTTCGAGCGTACCTGTCACCATGTCCGCTGACCCCATCCGCAGTGACTTCCACTCAGAAGCCGAAAGTTTGGGCATCCATGGAGGCAACCCCACCATGATAGTAATGTGTGTGGCCCCCACTGAATTATAATGGGAGCCTCACGCATTACCATAACAGTGTTGCTGTCTCTATGCATACCCAAAATTCTGGCCGCCAAGTGGAATTCCTTGCTGATCGGGTCAACATGCAAAGTGACAGGTACACCTTAAATAAATCACAGACACTCCATAGACAACAGTATATGTAAAGACAGAATTATGACCAATCATTTACTTCATGACAGCAGCACATGGGGAATGTTAGCCCGTCCGTACTAGGAACAACAAACACAGAAGAGTTAATACAGGCCTCATCTTCCTTACTGTTACATCAAATACAACATTACAACACCAAATAAAAAGGGAAGGAAATTAAGGGAGTAGCCATAAATGGACTCATGAGAAGTAAATTATAATAATTCATAATTCTGTCTTTTTACATTGTCCACATGACAGCACTATATGAAAACTTACCAACTTTACCAGTATTTTAGGGAGGTGCTACTGCCTGTAACACATTTCTCATGTAGACAAGGTCACGAGCGTTGCCGACATCCAGTTTGTAATGTCTGAAGACTATGTAGGGTGAGAACCGCACAGTTGACTTACAATTTTTAATTGCGGCCACTGACTTATTAGCCCAGGAGACTGCTGTAGCTCTAGCGGAGTGTGCCTTCAGGCTATGTTCACACGTTTGTTTTGCAGTCTTTTTCGGATGGCCATCTATTTATTGGCAAAAGATGGTCATCTTTCGATAATTACGGCTGTAAATAAAGTTAAAGACCATGATTTGCGACAGTAATTATCAAAAGAAGACAATAGTTTTTTTTTCTTCCTTTATTAGGACCCCAAACTAAAGCATTTTTTCATCTCTTAGAATGGGTCTGTACCTGCTCTAACCAAATAAATAAAGCTCCAGTTAGGCTGGGTGTTGCCATACACCTTCAGTAACTGACAGCCTAACGATCAGTTATCTGTCTCAACCAGCCTCTGTCCTCCCCATGTACACAGGTACATTTGCCACAGCTGAGCTTTTCTGTCCCCTATCGCCACCGACATCATCTGTCGGTGGATGGTCAGGCGAGCCCCATACACCTTAGATTGACGCAAGCATTGGGTACGGCCAAACGAAGTCTAAGGACCCTTTTACACTGGGCAAATATTGGCAACTAGCTTTCCTAGAAACATTCATACAGCTGATAATCGTCTGATGTAAAAATGTCAGCGATCACCTGAGGGGCAAAACGCTCCCGGTCAGCTGAGTAAATAAACAGGTGATGTGTGGCCTATAGCAATGTATTTCAATGGCCGCACAAACATTACAGGCTCAATAGTTGTGTTGTTTGTTTCCTGAAGATCATTTAATGTAAAAGTACCTTTAGGTGTTTGGTCCCCTTAAGGGACGTAATAAGGCTGCTGACCCTTCCCAAGAGCTACCAAGAAGCTCCTCCATTTTTCTATCCATTGGGTCTCTAAGTTGGGACGCATTCTAAGGCTGGGTTCACACACAGTATATTTCAGGCAGTATTTGGTCCTCATGTCAGGTCCTCATAGCAACCAAAACGAGGAGTGGATTAAAAAAACAGAAAGGCTATGTTCACACACTGTTGAAATTGAGTGGATGGCCGCCATATAACAGTAAATAACGGCCATTATTTCAACAGAACAGCCGTTGTTTTAAGATAACAGCAAATATTTGCCATTAAATGACGGCCATCCACTCAATTACAACATTATGTGAACAGATCCTTTCTGTGTTTTCAATCCACTCCTGGTTTTGGTTGCTATGAGGAACTGACATGAGGACCAAATACTGCCTGAAATATACTGAGTGTGAACCCAGCCTAAGGCTGGGTTCACACTACGTATATTTCAGTCAGTATTGTGGTCCTCATATTGCAACCAAAACCAGGAGTGGATTGAATATACAGAAAGGCTCTGTTCACACAATGTTAAAATTGAGTGGATGGCCGCCATTTAATGGCAAATATTTACCCTTATTTTAAAACAACGGCTGTTATATTGAAATAATGGCAGTTATTTACTGTTATATGGCGGCCATCCACTCAATTTCACCATTGTGTGAACAGATGCTTTCTGTGTTTTTAATCCACTCCTGGTTTTGGTTGCAATATGAGGACCACAATACTGACTGAAATATATGTAGTGTGAGCCCAGCCTAAAATGGTAAAGAGGTCCTTTTTTATCACTTTTGTTACCTCAACCTCAATCTGTATCAAAGTCTCTTTTTAAATTAAACTTAAGTCTGGCGCTAAATTCTATGTAAATATGAAGCTCTTTCCACCCTCGTATGTTAAGATCTTCATTTTTGTAGATGGAAAAAAAAATGTCTTTTTCTTAGGTTTTAGTCCTCCCGAACATGGTACCCTTTACAGAAAATGGCTTCATCCAGTCCCATTACCCCTCCAATGGCCTTGATAGATGTCTGTGTCTTCTAAGGAAAAGTACCATTTTCCTAGGGTCCTTTGGAAACTTCCTCCAGAAGAAAGACATCTGAAACCATACATATTCTACATTTTTTCAGCTGGAGACAGATAGAAGGCACAGCCGAGACTGAGGCAACAACTGTAGGAGCTGAAGGAACGGAAATAGCAGCAGGTGAAGAGGGAGTACGTTATTGTTGCATAATTTCACTTGAGGTGGCAGACTCTTTGTATCAAGGTATACTGTGGATAACTGTAATATAATTTTCTGGTAGGTTGTTATTACAGCCCACACATTTTTTTTCTTTTCTCCCTGCAAGGATGAGATGAACATTGAGATAGTACAGGACAGTGAATCCCAAAAGGAGAGGTAAGACACTGCCAGAGACCTGTGATGGACAACCTCTAAGAATATCTTTTATATCTATCTCAACACAGGGCACTTGACATTCAATAAAAATAAAGTGAAAAATGAATTAGTGCAGAATTTAGGCCAAGATGAATAGATTTGGATGTTAATCAGGCAGCTACAAACTGATAGAAGTGAGCTTCATAGCGAGTGAGGACTAACTGCTATCAGCAGCTGGGCCCTCAGGCTCAATGGCGGCTGCCGTAACCGCGGTGTTTAAGTGTAAGTGACAAAAGCATCTTCTGTCACCCATCGGGACCCCCGCAGCGTGTCTGCCGGAGGTCAACAGCTTACCTCTGTGCAGTCAGGTCTTTACTCTTCTGATATCAGAAGATCGCAGATAACACTGATCCCTGCCATGCTATGCATGCAATCCAATGCATATATGTAAAAGTCCCATAGGGGGACTTAAAAAGTGGAATAAAATAAATAAATGTTTTTTTAAAATGCCCCATAGCCCCTCCCCCAATAAAAGTCTAAATCACCCCCCTTTTCATTTTATAAGTAAAAAAAGTTTTGCTGTTAATAAAAATGGTAAAACATTAGAAAAGCTATATAAACTGCATATCGCTGTATTCAGACTGACCTATAGAATAAATATATCATATTGGTTTTACCGTAAAGTGCATTATGTAAACATGGAAACCTGCCAAAATTTTCAGAATTGCATTTTATGTCCCAAATTTACCCAAATTTGGAGTTTCCGTCATTCGTTTTATGGTAGATTGAAGGGCTCCATTACAAAGTAAACCAGTCTGAAAAAACAAGCCCTTACATAGCCCTGTAGCTGGAAAAATAAAAGAGTTATAACTCTTAGAAAAAACACACACACTCCATACTCACCATCTCTCCGGTGACGATCGCCACTTGAATTGCCCGCCGTCCTGCGATTTCCCTCACTTCTGGGTTCATGGGAGAGAAAAGGCTGCCGGTACCAGCAGCCTTTTTATTGGCTGGAGCACATCACATGGCTTCCAGCAAGCTCAGACAATCAGGGCTGAGCAAGCTGGAAGCCATGTGATGCGCTCCAGCCAATGAAAAGGCTGCTGGTGCGCAAGTGCACCAGCAGCCTTTTTCTCTCCCATTCACTTTACAAGAAGACGCCAAGCAGGAAGAAGACCTGGCTCGCCCCGGCTCTGACGACATCGTCACAAGATGGGAGTCGACAGTAATTGGGTATGTATGCTTTATTTAACTTCCGGAAAGTGGGGGAAGGGGGCCAGACCGCTTATTTACACACATTACAAAATTATATAACTTTGTAATGTGTGTTTAATAAGCTAAAAAAAAATTGTGGGAGTTGTCCTTTAAGGCTCTGTCCTATAGGGGTTAAACTACCCAACAGCCTGGCAGGTCAGCGTTAAAGGGAACCAATCATGCCAAAATTGTCCCCATTGATAAGGAAATGTGCTGGTACATCACCCGGGCACGCTTCCCAAACATCCCCCTGCACCCTCCGCCCCTTCCTTTATTATCCTGACGTTGTGCTCCGCCAATGTCATCTCTGGCTTGCGTACCACGTCGGCGGCGCTTGCGTTCCACGATGGCGGCACGCCTCGCTGACGTACTGCACGTGCGGAAGATGACGACGCGCACGTGCAGTACGTCAGCGTGGCGTGCCGCCAACGTGGAACGCAAGCCAGAGATGACGTTGGCGGAGCGCAGGTCTTTGAATCACCCCCCTCTGGGCATGATTACAGCGCTGGAAGCCGCCCAGGACCCAAATAACTACGCCCAGGACCATGACTAGTTCAGCCCACCATGACTACTTGAGGCTGATTAGCATACGGCGCGGGAATTCACAAATGTAAGATTGCGGGGTAATAAAGGAGGGGCAGAGGGTGCAGGGGGATGTTTGGGAAGCGTGCTGGGTGATGTACCAGCACTAGGGATGGTCCGAACCGAGTTCGGTTCGAGTTCGTACGAACCCGAACCCTCGGTAATGATTCGCGCTGTCTGCGGGACCGCCTGGAAAACTGGGATACAGCCATAGCCATAGGCTGTATCCCAGTTTTCCAGACGTTCCTCCCGCTGTATCCGCCCGCTCCACGGAGCGGGTAGACAGCGGGAATCTGCTGCCAAGCGTTCGGGTTCATACGAACCCGAACCTCGGCAGGTTCGGACCATCCCCAACCAGCAAGTTTCCTTATCAATGGGGGCAATTTCGGCGTGATTGGTTCCCTTTAATGTCAGTTGATTATACTAGCTACCAATCTAAAGCAAGGTAACACTATCCTCAGTCTTTCCAGCTGCTGGAGAACTACAACTCCTATGAATGATGGAAGTTGTAATTTTGCAACAGTTGGAAGGACTAAAGTCAAGAAATACCTGGCTAATGTATATGGGAGGCTTCTTGATGGTATTCCTTTCCACCTTCACCATAATTCACACTGGCATCACACGGACAAATAAAACAAGAGTTCACACAATTGAACCCTGCCTGTGGCGGACTCTATCAGAAGACTGAAGACCTGACTGCACGGAGGAAGGTAAGGGACCCCAGGCAGTCAGGCAATGCGATCAGGACCCCTACAGACACACTGCGGGGGTCCTGATCAGTAAGTGACAGGGGCTGCTCATGTCGCTCACACTTAAACGCAGCGTTTGAGGGCTTAATGGCGGGCTGCCGTGATCACCTCATTGAGAGTGAGGGCCGATCCTCACCCGTTATGAAGCGAGCTCAGCTCATGAGCTCGCTTTATAGCCTGGTACCCCAGCGGGGCATACTTGCCTGGTACCCCAGCGGGGAGGAAATGTATGCTCAATGTCCTTGGGGTTGTCCAGCTATTTTTTTTTTCTTTCAAATCAACTGGTGTCAGAAAGATATATAGATTTTTCATTTACTTCTGATTAAAAATTTCAAGTCCTCCAGTACTTAAAGGACAAATCCGGCGGGGACCCCCCCCCCCAAAAAAAAACCCAGACACACACAGACACCATATTCACCATCCCTCCGGTGACGATCGCCACTCCATTCGCCCGCCGTCCGCCTCACTGTCACCTGCGTCCGCTGTCCAGCGATGTCTCTCACTTCCGGGTCCATGGGAGAGAAAAGGCTGCCAGTGTGCTTGCGCACCGGCAGCCTTTTCATTGGCTGAAGCGCATCACATGGCTTCCAGCAAGCTCAGCCAATCAGGGCTGAGCAAGCTGGAAGCCATGTGATGCGCTCCAGCCAATGAAAAGGCTGCTGGTGCGCATGTGCACCAGCAGTCTTTTCTCTCCCACTCACTTTCAATGAAGACGCCGAGGAGGAAGAAGACCCGGACCGCCCCCCGGCTCTGACGTCATCGTCACCAGATGTCGCCCGGGAGTAGAGGACTGTGACGATCGTAATAGGTAAATGTATACATTCTCTAACCGGACCGGGCATTTAACCACATTACAAAGTTATATAACTTTGTAATTTAAGTTAAATAAGCCGTGGGAGTTGTCCTTTAACCCATAGCTGCACCAGGACGTTATTTAACGTCCTCGTGCCGCTATGGGAGTTCAGAGGGGGGTCGCGCGGCGACCACCCTCTGAACTGCCGCGATCCCGGGTGCCGCGTGTAGCCCGGGCTCGCGGCTATTAGCGGGCACGGTCCGATCGCCGTGCCCGCTAATTAAGTACTTAGAAGCAGCTGTCAAAGTTGACAGCTGCTTCTAAATACTTGCGGTTATACATCCCTGGTGGTCTAGTGGGGGATCGCCCCCCTGCGGCGCGATTGCGGGGGGGCGATCCCTGCATCCATACCGGGCCGGGGTCTGCTCCGTAATGGCGCTGATCCCGGCTCGGCATTCTATTGCTTTTGGCTGCAGCAGCCAAAAGTAATAGAACACCGATCTCATGGATTCATGCAGTATAACTATACTGCATGGATCTCTATGAGAGATCAGAGTGCATATACTAGAAGTCCCCCAGGGGGGCTTCTAGTATATGTCTAAAGTAAAAGAAAAAAGTATTTTTAATAACACAAAATCCCCTCCCCTAATAAAAGTCTGAATCACCCCCCTTTCCCCATTTTATAAATAAAAATAAATAAATTAATTAATAAACAAACATGTTTGCTATCGCCGCGTGCGTAATCGCCCGAACTATTAATTAATCACATTCCTGATCTCACACGGTAAACGGCGTCAGCGCAAAAAAATCCCAAAGTGCAAAATTGCGCATTTTTGGTCGCATCAAATCCAGAATAATTGTAATAAAAAGCGATCAAAAAGTCATATATGCGCAATCAAGGTACCGATAGAAAGATCACATCATGGCGCAAAAAATGACACCTCACACAGACCCATAGACCAAAGGATAAAAGCGCTATAAGCCCGGGAATGGAGCGATTTTAAGGAACGTATATTGGTTAACAACGGTTTGAATTTTATACAGGCCATCAGATACAATATAAGTTATACATGTTACATATCGTTTTAATCGTAACGACTTGAGGAACATGCATAACAAGTCAGTTTTACCCCAGGGCGAATGGCGTAAAAACACATTTCCCCCAAATAAAAGAAATGCGTTTTTTTTTTTTCAATTTCACCACACATATAATTTTTTTCTGGTTTCCCGGCACATTTTAGGCAAAAATTACATCTGCCTTAGCAAAGTACAATTAGTTGCGCAAAAAATAAGGGCTCATTTGGGTCTCTAGGTGGAAAAATGCAGGCGCTATGGCCTTATATACACGAGGAGGGAAAAACGAAAACGCAAAAATGAAAACTGGCTGTGTCCCCTAAGGGTTAAAAGCTAATATATGTCGTGCAGGAAGTGTTTTTGTTACATTCAGAAACAGTGTTCTCTGCTGACACCTCTGGCCGAGACAGGAACTGGCCAGAGCAGTAGCAAATCCCCATTTAATGTTTTATCCACATAATGTACTGAATTTTATTACTGTTGTGTCTATAACAGGAAAAAAAAAGTTCATTCGAGGCACTCTATCCCATAAAATATCATACCTTTATTCTTCGTTCACAAGTATAAAAGTCCACATAAAATCGTGTGTAAAGCATTACACACCATTTTATGTGGACTTTTATACTTGTGAACGAAGAATAAAGGTATGATATTTTATGGAATAGAGTGCCTCGAATAAACTTTTTTTGTTTTGGAATTGTTACCGCTACCTAGCAAGCTCCTAGGAACCGGGTGCACCTCCCTACATACCATTGAGACACAAACAGAACAGGTATACTGGAAGATGAAAATATGAGCACAATTTTGGTAGATACGATTAATTTATGTTTAAAATATGACTGTTGTGTCTATATTCTTTGTTACCCATAAGTTAGCTTGTTGTACAAACATGTTAACTTTACTGTTGGCACTAAAGTCAGTGCTTACAGACTTATTACTTTGTAATGTTTTTAACCTCTTAACGACGCATGACGGGTATACAGCGGCCGGCTATATAGCCGCGGCCAGCTAATTAACCATTCAAATGCCGCTGTCAAAGCTGACAGCAGCATTTGAACTGTGAATGTGGCCCCTCTCCCTGGTGTCTAGTGGGGATTTCCCCTCCCGCGATGCTATCGCGGCGAGGAGATCCGTTGTACTGAGCCGGCCGGGGCTCAGCGTCGCTCCGATGCTGTTCCTGGCTCGGCAATCTATTCAGATGGTCTGCAGCAGACCATTATAATAGAGCACCGATCTGATGGATCATTGCTCTATTATATACACAGGATTGATCTCAATGGGAGATCAGTTCTGTGTATATAGAAGTCCCCCAGGGGGCTTCATATTACTGTAAGTGAAATAAAAAAAAAGTGTTTTAATTAATAAAAAATCCCCTCCACTAATAAAAGTCTGAATCACCCCCCTTTTCCTATTTTACAAATAAAAATAAATAAATAAATAAATAAACATGTTTGGTATCGCCGCGTGCGTAATCGCCCGAACTATTAATTAATCACATTACTGATCTCGCACGGTAAATGGCGTAAGCGCAAAAAAATCCCAAAGTGGTAAATTGCGCATTTTCGGTCGCATCAAATCCAGAAAAATTTTAATAAAAAGCGATCAAAAAGTCGCACATGCGCAATCAAGGTACCGATAGAAAGTAAACATCATGGCGCAAAAAATGACACCTCACTCAGCCCCATAGGCCAAAGGATAAAAGCGTTATAAGCCTGGGAATGGAGCAATTTTAAGGAACGTATATTTGTTAACAATGGTTTTAATTTTTTACAGGCCATCAAATACAATAAAAATTATACATGTTATATGTTGTTTTAATCGTAATGACTTGAGGAACATATATAACAACTAAGTTTTTCCATAGGACACACGGCGTAAAAATGAAGCCCCCCCAAAGAAAATTAATTGCGTTTTTTTTTCAATTTCACTGCGCATATAATTTTTTTCTGGTTTCGCAGCATATTTTATGGAAAAATTCAGCCTGTCATTGCGAAGTACAATTAGTGACGCAAAAAATAAGGGCTCATGTGGGTCTGTAGGTGTAAAATGCAAGTGCTATGGCCTTTTAAGCACATGGAGGAAAAAACGAAAACGCAAAAAAGAAAGTTAGCACGGTCCTTAAAGGGTTAATAAATCTAATAAAAAAATAAATTGAACCTGAAAACCTCCCCTGCTCAGGACAGTTCCTGTCTTGGCCAGAGATGTCAGCAGAGAGCACTGTGTCAGGCTGAAAATAAAACAACTTCTCCTGTAGGACATACAGCAGCGGATAAGTATGGGAAGACTTGAGATTTCTTAACCCCTTCAAGACTAAGCATATTTGGGCCCTAATGACCAGGCTCATTTTTCAAAATCTGACCTGTCTCACTTTATGCACTTATAGCTCAGTGATGCTTTAACGTTTGCTAGCGATTCTGAGATTGTTTTTTGTCACATATGGCACTTTATATTAGTGGCAAAAATTGGTCACTACTTTGTGTGTTTTTTGTGAAAAACGTTGAAATATCATGAAAATTTTAAAAAATTAGCATTTTATAAACTTTGAAATTCTCTGCTTCTAAAAAAAGAAAGTCGTTTCACATAAATTAGTTACTAAGTCACATTATCAATATGTCCTCTTTATTCTGGCCTAATTTCATAAACATATTTTACTTTTTTAGGGTGTTACGGGGCTTAGAAATTTATCAGCAAATTACATTTTCGTGAAAGTTTCCAAAACTGATTTTTTTAGAAACCAGTTCTTTTTTTAGGGTATATTCACACGAACGGGCTCGCAGCGAGATTCTCGCTGCGAGCCCGGCAGGTCCTGGCAGTTCCCATACACTACATACTTGCTGCGGTCTAAACGACCGCAGCGAGTATGTAATTCTGCTGCCCTTAACCCCTTCTGCTCCCGGCCGGCTCCCCCGCTGTAAGCATACTTTACCTGTCCTTGCTGCACGGGGTCCCGGCGTCCTGCTCTCTCGTCCGGCCAATTAGTGTGTTGCCCAGCCGCAGCCACTGATTGGCCGGACGGGAGAGCAGGACGCCGGACCCGTGCAGCAAGGACAGGTAAAGTATGCTTACAGCGGAGGAGCTGGGCGGGAGCAGAAGGGGTTAAGGGCGGTATAATTACATACTCGCTGCGGTCGTTTAGACCGCAGCAAGTATGTAGTGTATGGGAACTGCCAGGAACTGCCGGGCTCGCAGCGAGAATCTCGCTGCGAGCCCGTTCGTGTGAATATACCCTTAAGTTGATTTAGGAGGTTTGTATACTGGAAACCCCCATAAGTGACCCCATTTTGGAAACTACACACCTTAAGGCTGGGTTAACACTACGTATATTTCAGTCAGCATTGTGGTCCTCATATTGCAACCAAAACCAGGAGTGGATTAAAAACACAGAAAGGATCTGTTCACACAATGTTGAAATTGAGTGGATGGCCGCCATATAACAGTAAATAACTGCCATTATTTCAATATAACAGCCGTTGTTCTAAAATAACAGCAAATATTTGCCATTAAATGGCGGCCATCCACTCAATTTCAACATTGTGTGAACAGATCCTTTCTGTGTTTTTAATCCACTCCTGGTTTTGGTTGCAATATGAGGACCACAATACTGACTGAAATATACGTAGTGTGAACCCAGCCTAAAGAATTAATCCCGGGGTATAATGAGCATGTTAACCCTACAGGGGTTGGAGCAAAGTATTCACCATTAGGCCGTAAAAAAATGGAAAATTAAAATTTTCCAATAATATATGCATTTAGATTAAAGTTTCTCATTTTCAAAAGGAACATGAGAGAAAAAGAACCCCAAAATTTGTAACGCAGGTTCTCCTGAGTACAATGGTACCCCATATGTGGGCGTAAACCACTGTATGGGCACACAGCAGGCCTCAGAAGGGAAGGAGCGCCAATTAGCTTTTCCAATGCAGATTTTGCTGAAGAAGTTTCTGAGCGCCAGGTGCTTTTGCAGAGCCTCTGTAGTGTCAGCAGAATAGAACCTCCCCAAAAGTCACCCCATTTTGGAAAGTGCACCCCTCAAAGAATACATCTTGGGGTGTGGTGACCATTTTGACCCCACAGGTATTAGAGGAAAGTATTCAAATTAGACAGTAAAAATGAAAAACTCATATTTTTCCAATAATATGTTCGTTTAGTTTGAAATTTCTCAATTTCACGAGGAACAAGAGAAAAAAAACACCCCAAAATCTGTAACGCAGGTTCTCCCGAGTACAACGGTACCCCATAAGTGGGCATTAACCACTGTATGGGCACACAGCAGGGCTCAGAAGGGAAGGAGCGCCAATTTGCTGGAGCAAAACCACAGCTAATAATAGTTATTAGAATAGCGCAGTTACTAAAACAAACTAAAAAAATGAGATTACTGGTAATGAGGGGTGGTTACGGTCAGTCTGGGGTGGTTCCGGGTAATCTGGAGGTGGTTACTGCAACCTGGGGTGGTTACGGGTAATCTGGGGTGGATACGGACAACCTGGGGTGTTTACGGTCAACCTGGGGTGATCACGGGCAACCTGGGGTGGTCACGGGCAACCTGGGGTGGCTACTGACAACCTGCTGTAGTTACAGACAACCTGCTGTGGTTACAGACAACCTGGGGTGGTTACAGGCAACCTGGGGTGGTTACAGGCAACGGGGGGTGGATATGGACAACCTGCTGTGGTTACAGACAACCTCGGGTGGTAACAGGCAATCTGGGGTGGATACGGACAATCTGGGGTGGTTACTGACAATCTGGGGTGGTTACTGACAATCTGGGGTGGTTATGGATAAACTGAAGTGCTTATAGGTAATCTGAGGTGGGTACCTGTAATCTGGTGTGGTTACGGGCGATCTGGAGGGGGTCATTGGCAATTTGGGGTGGTTAGAGGCAACCTGCGGTGGTCAGAGGCAACCTGGGGTGGTTGCGTGCAATCTGGGGGGTTACATGCAATCTGGCATGATTACGGGCAACCTGGGGTGGTTATGCGCAACCTGCAGTGGTTACGGACAACCTGGGGTGGTTACGGACAATCTGGGATTGTTACGGATAAACTGAAGTGCTTATAGGTAATCTGGGGTGGGTACATGTAATTTGGGGTGATTACGGACAATCTAAAGGGGGTCACTGGCAACGTGCGGTGGTTACGGGTAACGTGCGGTTGTTACGTGTAATCTGGGGGGGTTACATGCAATCTGGCGTGATTACGGGCAACCTGCGGTGGTTACAGGTAATCTGGGGTTAGGGGTAATTTTGGAGTAAACTGCAATTATTACTATAATAAAAAGCGTGTGTTTTATTTTTTTGTATGTTTGTCACTTTTTGTACTTTACACAGTCCTTTTCACTGTATTACTATGATTACTGTGATATTTTCTATCACAGTAATCATAGTTCAGTGACAGAGACCAAATTGGTCACTGTAACTTAAAATTTTCAGAGTTGGCTGCTTCTGGAGCGCATGCGCACTTCATAACCAGCCTGGACGCCGACAAGGAAGGACCTCCCAAGATCAGGTAAGTATAATGGGAAGGGGGGGGGGGATGACTGGGGGGGGGGGGGACACTATAACTTTTTATCCCCTGTCACTAATCATTTATGGTGGCAGGGGATAAAAAGTGCTGATCAGCACATGGCACAAGCAATCAGTGGTATATAGTATAGTATACAGGGGGGGTCCCCGATCACTGCCCCATGCTCTCCGCTACCTCCGGTGGCGGAGAGCATTGGACTTTTATTTATTTTTACATTTCCATCGCTGTGAACATAGTCTGTTCACAGCGATGGCGGCGGCCATCTTGGATCTGATGGCCGCCGGGGGAGGGGGGTTAGTGACTGCCCTACTAGGGGGGGCTGATCTTGGGTCTGATTTTACTTATTTCATCTCCCCCCGCCGTGGATTCACGGTGGGGGGAGATAAAATGCAGCGGCAGCGCCGGCCCATTAGTGACCGCTGTATCGGCGGTCACTAAGAGGTCAACTTCCGAGATCCGGGCACGGCCCGGATCTCGGCAGTTGCGGCGGGTGCCCAGCTATCACTGATAGCCGGGCCCCGCCAGGGATGACAGGAGCGCAACTCTTGTGCCCCTGTCATCCCGAGGACGTACCGGCACATCCATCTGCAGGAACGGGTTGCAGATTTGGATGTGTACGGCAAGGGGTTAAAGGAGAAATCCGGCCAAAATTTATTTTTTATATGTTATTACTTATGGAAAGTTATACAATTTTCTAATGTACATTAATTATGGGAAATGCCCATATACTGCTAATTCCCTTAATTTAGTATATCAGGAAGTGTTAGAATTCTCTCAGAAGAAGTGACGTCATGACGAACGGTGTAATTCCTATGGAGTGTCCAGCAGGGGGCGCTCTATATATATAGAAGTCAATGAGTACCATTGACTTCTATATATAGTGCGCCCCTGCTGGACACTCCATTGGAATTACAATGAATGTGTGTATGTAATGTTATGTACTGTACTTATATGTACTTGTATTGTACTTGTATGTAATGTTATGTACTGTATGTAATGTTATGTATGTACAAGTATCCTTGCTCCCCAAAGTATCCCATAAATGTATTCAATAAATACATTTGCAGGGCACCGAGCAGGGAGGGAGAGAAGTGCCATCTACCTCCCCCCTCCCTGCTGGGTGCTGGGCACATATACAAAGTACTCAGGGCCGTATTAACAGCTGCTGCTGCCCTAGGCACTAAACCTGAAGACGCCCCATCTTGCGTAGCATGGAGGAGCGTGGTTTCGGCCACATGTATTTCTCTACATGAAGAAAGATTGTCTAAATTGAATTTTCATGGTTTTTAACTGCTTAAAACATAAATTTCCACATTAAATCAATGATTAGAGCGATCTGCATATTGTCCGAAGGAAATAGGTAGGTAATAGCTCCAGGCATCACAGCCACACCAGACCTGACCATACCTCCCCCCCTCCCCCCTCAAAAACACACCAGATTTACTGGCAAGTCTGAACAGGAGGTGGGAGACTTAAAAAAAAAAAAAGTTTTTTTCTTTCACCTGCTCCCTGGTGCTTCCCCCCTGGAAGGTGCTGCCCTAGGCACCGGACCACGGGTGCCTAGTGGTAAATACGGCCCTGAAAGTACTACTCCCCCATTATCTGCAGATAATAGGGGAGCAGTACCTGTGCTATTGCCGCCCGCGCCGCCGCTCACAGAAGTGCCGCTCTTCATGCCCCTCCTCCTCCTCCCGGCTTCAAACACTATAGCGCCGCTGACTCCCCACCGCCCGTGCCGCTCCTCACACTATCCGGCCTGCCGCCGCAGCCCTCACCCTATCTGCAGATAATGGGGAAATAGTACTTTGTATATGTGCCCAGCACCGAGCAGGGAGGGGGGAGGTAGATGGCACTTCTCTCCCTTTCTGTTTGGTGCCCTGCAAATGTATTTATTGAATACATTTATGGGATACTTTGGGGAGCAAGGACACTTGCTCCCCAAAGTATTCCATAAATGTATTCAATCGCAAAGTACAGTACATTACATTACATACACACATCCATTGTAATTCCAATGGAGTGTCCAGCAGGGGCGCACTATATATAGAAGTCAATGGTAATCATTGACTTCTATATATAGAGCGCCCCCTGCTGGACACTCCATAGGAATTACACCGTTCGTCGTGACGTCACTGCTTCTGAGAGAATTCTAACACTTCCTGATCTACTAAATTAAGGGAAATAGCAGTATAGGAGCATTTCCCATAATAAATGTACATTAGAAAATTGTATAACTTTCCATAAGTAATAACATATAAAAAATAAATTTTGGCCGGACTTCTCCTTTAATAGAAGTAAATTACAAATCTATATAACTTTCTGACACCAGTTTATTAGAAAGAAAAAATAATTTCGCTGGACAACCCCTAAAAGCATGGTGTGCTGAAATCTGATCTCAAAAACCTATACCAGGGATGGGAAAAGCTGTTGAAATCCTACAATTCCTATAATGCCTGGATAGCCTAAAACAAAACTGCAACAGCTGTGGGGCCAAAGGTTGCCCATCCCTGACCCATGCAATTGGCAATTATTAAAATGTAGTCACTAGCTGATAATGTTGCATTTACACAGAGAGATTGATCTGACAGATTTTTGAAGCCAGGAACAGACTATAAACAGAGAACAGGTCATAAAAGAAAGATTGAGATTTCTCCTATTTTGAAATCAATGAAAACCCCAGCATGCCCATAGAGACTGAAAGAAAACTACAACTCCCAGCATGCCCGTAGAGACTGAAAGAAAACTACAGCTCCCAGCATGCCCATAGAGACTGAAAGAAAACTACAACTCCCAGCATGCCTGTAGAGACTGAAAGAAAACTACAGCTCCCAGCATGCCCATAGAGACTGAAAGAAAACTACAGCTCCCAGCATGCCCATAGAGACTGAAAGAAAACTACAACTCCCAGGATGCCTGTAGAGCCTCACACAAAACCACAACTCCCAGTATGTTTTACAACCTAAAAATACTACAACTCCCAGCATGCCCGTATAACCTGAAAGGAAACTACAACTCCCAGCATGCCTGTATACCCTGAAAGAAAACTACAACTCCCAGCAAGCCTTCAGTCTGTAGTGTCTCCTAACACAGAGACAACCTAACCCCGAACCAGCACAGTAGCAAATAAAAACAACGGCGTTGCCTATAGCAACCAATCACATCGCTCCCCTCGCTCGTGAGGGAAAACGAAAGAGAAGCCCTGATTGGTTGCTAAGGGCATCTCCTCAACAGCAGCTCTTATAAACATCTTGCCCCGAGCGCCGTCACCCGCGACATTACGTGGCGGGCGGTATATACACTATACCTCACCACCCACAGCCCACCATCTCCCGTCTGCACCGTCTACGCCTTCCCCACCGTGTCACACACAGACACTCACTCAGCACTCCGTGACCCCTCCCACAAACAAGCCGCCGCGCGCATGCGCACTGCCCGCAGTGACTGGCCCTATCTCCCGGCCTATAGGAGACAGTAGTGAGCGGCCAGGGGGCGGCCAGAGGTTTGTTGGAGGCGTGACCCGCTGGTGTCAGAGCCGGGGAGCTTCACCTGCATATATATACATAGCAGCTGTGGTGTGTGGGCTCCTCCTGTGCTTCCTCATACAGAGAAGGGACCATAAGGGGTGCCGGCAGTGTGACCCCCCCACTCCCCTCAGCCCTGCTGCACTCCTCCATTGTGTCACACACTATTCCCTGTGAGCCTGGGGAACTCGCAGCTAAAACCCAACACCCAGCAGCAGCTCCAGCAGCTCAGCAGCAGCAGCAGCATGTACTCAGGCAGCAGCAGCAAGAAGAAAAAGATATGGAAAGAAGAGAAAGGTAGCTACAGCTTCTTCTTCTTAGTCACATTGCCTGCTTCATTATGATGGAGACATGCCCCCCCCCCCCCCCATCTCTGTGTCAGCTCCATCCCTCTTCCCCTTACCATTGTGCCTGCTGCTGTCTCCTTCATGGGGTGGGGGTCTGTGTCTATAGACATGGCTGCAGAGCTGACACTTCATGCGGCTGGTGGTGTGTGGGGAGAAGTAAAGGGGACACTCAGGACATAGGGTGGGCATGTATGGTGGCAGCCGTCTCCTCTTGCCCTTGACTTGGGTTCAGTGGTCTTTAACTTGAGGCTCTTCGGCTGTTGCAGAACTAAAACTCCCAGCATGCCTGTCTAGTTATGCTGGGAGTTGTAGTTTGGCGACATAGGTTGGAGATTGTTGGGCTAGATGGTGTTAGTCACAATGAGGTGGCACCGTCATTTTTAGGGGTCAGTCAACATCCATAAAAAAAAAAAAAAGAAAGCATTGACTTCTATAGAAAAGTTGTGCCTCAGGTTGTTAGCTGGTCTGAGCCTATCGCAGGTGGTCAGTGTATACCTGGACCATGTGTATCCACTCAGACTGATGTTAGTAAAAGCTCCATACATATCAGGTTACATCTCTCACCCCTGACTCCAAGGGGTGTCTCAGATATTCTTCTCAAAATGTAGAAATAAAGGGGGAAAAGTATCAGTATCAGTGGTCTGTCTGAAAGTGCCACTTTTGTTAATGGACTGTATGCTGTGGTAGATGCGCCCAGTGATTGTTGGAGGATCGGCCGGTCACTTGCTAGGTGTTGCAGTGTGACACCACTCTGGTGGTGGTTGGCCGAGATACAGCTGGACTTTGGGATGTTGTCATGTGATGCCAGTGCCTGGAGGGCACACAGGTGCTTTTATTTTACAAGGCCGGCTGTACCCTTTTCCCCCTGTGGTCTGTGTCTTGCCGGATTGCTACTGGGTCCCTTGGGTTAGAGTAATCGCGGATGGCCAGAGTTGTATAGTGACCCTACCGGATGATAGGACCTGCCACCCACAGAAAGGGGAGAATGTCCCAAGGTTGCGGTGTGTGCTGTGTCAGTGGTGGCGAATAATCATAGAGTCTATAGTTGAGCCAGTTTACTATTTGTAAATGTGCAGCAGGTAATACAAGTTCAACAGTAAGATGCTCCTTCAGTTAAAGTATCTGAGACACACTTGACAAAGTTCCCAATAAACACTTGACAATATAACGACCCGATCTGTAGTAGAAGTGCAGTGTAGGTTATAGTCGTGTTGGTTAAGTTGTGTTGT
Organism: Dendropsophus ebraccatus; assembly: GCF_027789765.1. Lineage (NCBI taxonomy): Eukaryota > Metazoa > Chordata > Amphibia > Anura > Hylidae > Dendropsophus > Dendropsophus ebraccatus. The sequence goes on along the minus strand of NW_027210105.1, from coordinate 43,080 downwards.
GTAAGAGTGATACAAGAAGCAGAGTAGCAGAGAGGAGGATGTTGTGAGAATCTCAACCCAAGGAGTACTGTGCTCTGCTAGGATGTTGTAGGATGAGGTAGAATACTTAGAAGAAGAACACATGTGCCCGTGTATTGACCTTTACGTTAGTCTTCACACCACCTTATGCCCTCCAGTGTCAGGTGACCCATCCTATGAGGGTGACACAGGCCCCAGACCTTGTTACCTGGGATGAGCAGAATGCTGAGGCCTCCCTGCTGACACCTGTGCTGCAAGACAAAGTTCATAGGCTACTGCAACTTTCCTCTGTCCGGATCAGTTTCTGGCTCTTTAGTGGATAGAGCTTGGGGTACGGGGACCTGGCAGAGGGCCAGTGCCCAGATAGGATCCCTGTGGAGAGCTATCTGGCTTGTGCCCTTCCTTCACAACGTCCAGAACGAAAAAGCTTGCTCCTCCTTCACCCATGTGACTTACTTTATAGCATATAAGGTGCGCTGTGAGTGGGTAAAAGAGTGCAACAGAAGAAGAAAGGAGGGAAATGATAGGAAAGAAGAAAATAGAACTCCCACTGGTTCACAGATTCTGGTGACACATAGAAAACAATAACCCTGTGCAATCCTTCAAGTGACTGTACCACCAGGCCCAGGCCCAGGCGGAAGCACTGGAGGCGGGCCAACCCACCCTTAGTGGAAAGAAACTCCAGCCCCTCCATGACGTGACTCCATTAGAATCAATGGAACCCTATCATAGAGGGGCGGGGGGGTTCCTCCCACTAAGGGTGGGTCAGCCCGCCTCCAGTGCTTCAGCCTGGGCCTGGTGGTACAGTCACTTTCAGCTGTTCAGCTTCCATATACATAATATAGTGGCGAACTTTAATACTACTTTCATCACCATAATAACACTAAGTACAGACTTTCTTGAAGGGTGTATACATCTGCAACTCCCATGGTAGGACACCATATATGCCACATGGCACAGAGTCATTAGCTGTCCCAGGATGTGATATAATTTGCTAACAGTCCCAGCATGCGATGTCTTTCGTTAGCTGCCCCATGCTGTGACATCTTTTATTTTCTGCCCTGAGGTTTGATGACATTCATTAGCTGTCCTAGACGTGATGATGTCATTTGTTAGTGGTCCCATATTGTAACTTTGTTCATAAGATGTCTTGGGGGCTTGATGGCATATCTTGGCTTTCCCGAGATTTGATGTGTTTTTGTCCTTTAATATCTGTCCTAGTATGTGACATAATTTGTTAGATGTTCCAGTAAGTGATGTCATTGGTTAGTTTTCCAGCATGTGAAGTTACAACTTAGCTGCCCTAGCTCTTGCAGAATCTGAGCTCCTTTATTTAGTTGAGTTTGTCAACTATGCGGATAATCTTCCAAAGAAGTACATCGGCACTCACCAGGTGTCAGCGGAATGGTTGCTTTATTTCAGGAAGATTTCATTCACCAGTTGTCCTAGAATGTGATGTCATTTGTTTAGCTGTTTCGGGTGGTGATGTAGTTTGTTGTTAGTGCTGGAACATGACATTGTTTGTTTGTTAATTGTCCCAGTAAGTGATGTAATTTGTTAAAACAACTCAACCCCCCCCCCCCCCCCCCCCTATATTCGCATAGTCAAGTAGAATGCTTTATGACACCCCTAACATCACCAGTAACACACGCTTTTTTTTTTTTTTTGTCACAGAGCTTATATCACTGTTTTTATAAACGTTATTTGTGCTGTTGTAGTAGTCTGTTTATTTGTTTTAGAGGCTAATCGGTTATCCCCCATGAAGGGGGTGGGGGATTGTTATGATCAAAGCTGAAAGGTATGTTGAGGCCTATTGTTTCATTCATCACATCTTGGTATGCAAAGACCAGCAAAACCTCTGCGGGCAGAAGTAGCTGTGGCGGAAAGTCAGAGCTTGATACAAGGGACATAGGAGCGCTTGTTGCCAAAAAAACACAATCATGGCCACTCAAATTATTTGAACTTGTATTCAACTCCACAGTAATTTGAGGGACTGTAGTTTTTTTAAGTGACTGCGAAAACAAAGTGATGCTACTAGTAATGGCAGGATTATCATAAAGAGTTCAATTTGCAGTATATGTAAAAAAAGAGGAGTGTTCTAGTTACTTTGTTCAACCTCTGTAACTTATCTGTCCCGGAAAGTGATGTCGTTCATTAGTTGTCCTGGAATGTGATGTCATTTGTTAAGTTGTGATGTCATTTCTTGGCAGTCTTAAAACAAGGCACGCTAATTGATCTTGTCGCCGTAAAAATTCTGTCCATAAAATTAATAGGTATTAGACAAACCCCTGCGAGTGACTTTCTGTTCAAAGCAAGAGGAAAACTAGTGTTTTGTAACCTCTGTGACTTATGCTCCCGTCACTTATATGGTCACAGCCACACTGCAACTTTTTGTTGTGCTACTTGATTTTAACTATTGAATGACAGCTGCAACTTGGTGTATTGTTGTAGCCCAATGGTTAAAAATTAGAGATGAGCAAACCTGGAGCATGCTCGAGTGGATCCGAACCCGAACCTTCGGCATTTGATTAGCGGTGGCTGCTGAACTTAGATAAAGCCCTAAGGCTATGTGGAAAACATGGATATAGTCATTGGCTGTATCCATGTTTTCCAGACAACCTTAGAGCTTTATCCAACTTAAGCAGCCCCAGCTAATCAAATACCGAACGTTTGGGTTCGGATCGACTCGCACCCGAACCCGGTTCGCTCATCTCTATTAAAAATCAGTTTGTAGTTATACAAAAAAAAATAAATCAGTGTAGAGCATATGCATAGTGTCAGTGCAGATCATGTAGCTTACAGGCCAGGAGCACCTGAGGGATGCACTGTGGCTTTTTGTTGGTGGCGCTACTGATTGACTTTATCTAAAACACCATGGGAGATTATCCAAAACGGAAATTCTTAAACTGTGTGAACTTAAGACTAGACAGTGAAGGAATGCACAAGATTTTTAACAGTGGCTCATACAGTTTGAAAATCTGGTGTATTTTCTTACTGGCTTAAAGGAGAACTCCAGGCAAAATATGCCTGGGGAGGGTGAAAATAATAAAATCCACTTACCTCCTCGGCTCCAGCACTGACGCCCTCATTCCGCCACTCTGCTCCCCGGCCACTTCCTGGTGGTGAGAAGGGACCTGTAATGTGATGTGGCAGGCCGGCCCAGCCATTCAGTGGCTGTAGCAGTGTCCCACCTCTGCCGTTGAATGGCTGAGCTAGCCTTCCATGTCACATCCAAGGCCCCTTCTTACTGGCAGGAAGTAACCGGCGACTGGAGCGGCAGACTACGGACATCAAACGCTGGAGCATGGTAGGTAAGTGGATGTTATTGTATTCACGCACCCCCTCCCCAAGCATACTGAAAAGTGTCCTGTCTGGAGTTCTCTTTTAAAGACTATTTTAAAGGGGTCATTCAGGATTAGAAAAAGCACAGCTGCTTTATTGCAAAAAACAGTGCCACCCTGTCCCTGGCATGTGTGTGGTACTTCAATTCAGCCCCATTTACTTCAATGGAATGAAGCTGCAAAATCACACCCAAACCGAGGACAGGAGAGGTGCTGTTTCTGAATTAAAGTAGTCTTGTTTTTGTAAGCTTGGGCCACTGCTTTAAGTTTACATTATGTTTAAGTTAGCACACAAAAAAATGTGTGCTTAAAAATGGGGCGTTTTTGGTGCATATAAGCCCTGTCCCCATTTTTATTGTAAAAATATTTTTTTTATTTGTTTGTTTAAGGGGTATTCCTATGTCGACTAGGACAATTATACTCATAGGGCTTATCAAGTTGAATATTTCTGTAAATCTCCTTGTTGGCAACTTGTTACTGTCCACCACTCTGCTCTAAAAGCAGTGGTCTGGCTATCAGTCCGACCACTGCTTTTAAAGTAGAGTGATGGTCTGTTACCTAGACAATAAGCTGTCAGCAGTGGGAGTGAAAGAGCAGCATGTCAGGGAAAGGAGGCAAGTTTGCCAAATGAACATTTTTGCTGAAATATTTTACTTGCCAAGCGCTACACGTTTATTAGACACAATATACATTATATTAGTTGACATGGCAATGCCCCTCTTCAAGAATCACCTCCTTGTGGAGCAAGGGGCAGTAATATCTTTAAAAAAAAATAAAAAGAAAAAAGCGTCTAAAACGCATTGATCATGTGGTGTGAGGCTTGTAAGTCAGTCTTTTGGCACAAATTGCACGATATTTTTGGCAAAGATAGTTTTGGGTATCTCCCCCCATTGAGATGTATCTTGTGGACAACAGCATTCATTCAATAGTTTAGCATAAAGGAGAAGCCCATGCAAATGTAAAAAATAATGGTGGTCAGGGGGTGGTGGGAACATAACATTTAAAGTGACTCTGTACCCACAATCTGCCCTCCCCAAGCCGCTTGTACCTTCGGATAGCTGCTTTTCATCCAAGATCTGCCCTGGGGTCCGTTCGGCAGGTGATGCAGTTATTGTCCTAAAAAAACAAATTTAAAACTTGCAGCCCTGTGTCAAACTGGTGTGGCCTAGAGTGTCTGTGCCCTAGGCCGGCTCCACCTCTCTGTCCCTCCTCCCCACCCTTTTCATCATTAGGAATGCTCCAGGCAGATTTTCTACTATTCCTCACCTGTGTGAGCACGGCACGTGGGCTGGATCGTTAAGGCACCTGTGCAGTGTTCAAACTAGTGATGTCACGATACCAGAATTTTGAGTTCGATACCGATACTAACTTTTTTATTTCGATACTCAATACCAGTTCGATACTTAGTAAAGTATAAAAGAAAAAAAAAAAAAAATGGTAGAAATATAATACCCCTGCATTATTACAGTGATACCAATTTTTGGACTATTTTTATTTTATTGTGTTAAAAATAAAGTTAGTGATATCTGTCTAAGACAGCTCTGCTGCATCAGCTATCACTAAGACAGCTCTGCTGCATCACCTATCACTAAGACAGCTCTGCTGCATCAGCTATCACTAAGACAGCTCTGCTACATCCGATATCACTAAGACAGCTCTGCTGCATCAGCTATCACGAAGACAGCTCTGCGGCATCAGCTATCACGAAGACAGCTCTGCTGCATCAGCTATCACTAAGACAGCTCTGCTGCATCAGCTATCACTAAGACAGCTCTGCTACATCAGCTATCACTAAGACAGCTCTGCTACATCAGCTATCACTAAGACAGCTCTGCTACATCAGCTATCACTAAGACAGCTCTGCTACATCAGCTATCACTAAGACAGCTCTGCTACATCAGCTATCACTAAGACAGCTCTGCTACATCAGCTATCACTAAGACAGCTCTGCTGCATCAGATAACACTAAGACAGCTCTGCTGCATCAGATAACACTAAGACAGCTCTGCTGCATCAGATAACACTAAGACAGCTCTGCTGCATCAGATAACACTAAGACAGCTCTGCTGCATCAGATAACACTAAGACAGCTCTGCTGCATCAGATAACACTAAGACAGCTCTGCTGCATCAGATAACACTAAGACAGCTCTGCTGCATCAGATAACACTAAGACAGCTCTGCTGCATCAGATAACACTAAGACAGCTCTGCTGCATCAGATAACACTAAGACAGCTCTGCTGCATCAGATAACACTAAGACAGCTCTGCTGCATCAGATAACACTAAGACAGCTCTGCTGCATCAGATAACACCAAGACAGCTCTGCTGCATCAGATAACACCAAGACAGCTCTGCTGCATCAGATAACACCAAGACAGCTCTGCTGCATCAGATAACACCAAGACAGCTCTGCTGCATCAGATAACACTAAGACAGCTCTGCTGCATCAGATAACACTAAGACAGCTCTGCTGCATCAGATAACACTAAGACAGCTCTGCTGCATCAGCTATCACTAAGACAGCTCTCCTGCACCACCCACCACTAAGACAGCTCTGCTGCACCAGTTACCAAGATTGCGGAGGAAGAGAAGAGGAGGTTACACAGGATCCCACACACTACAGCCGATCTTATCTGCTCCTCTCAGCCCCGGCCACCTCCCCCACCTGCCAGCCGGCTGGATCCTCACATGTGCTGCACTTCCCCCGGCCTCCTCTCCCGGATCTCACAGACCCACGCTCTCCCTCTTCATCCTCCCCACCTCCAGCCTTCTCCGTCCTCCTCTCTCCGTGACCTCTCGCTCTCCCTCTCCAGCCGCTCTCCTCTGTGCAGCTCCGGCTCCTCTCCCGGACATCCCGCTCTCCCTCTCCTCCGTCCTCTCTCCCGGACCTCCCGCTCTCCCTCCAGCCTTCTCCTCCGTCCTCCTCTCCCGCTCTCCCTCTCCAGCCGCTCTCCTCCGTGCAGCTCCGACTCCTCGGCATAAATCATCTCTCTGATAACAGTCTGGCGGAGCCGGACTCTGTTATCAGAGAGACACCAGCAGCGGGGGTCTGTTACACACAGTAGCCGACCCCCGCTGTATATGGAGCGGGCTCAGGAGGGGTCAGATGCCGCTGTCAGTGTGACAGCGGCATCTATATACTTAAATAGCCGGCACTAGCAATAGCTAAGTGCCGGCTATTTGAAATTGGCGCCAATGGGAGCGGAGGGAGGGAGAGCAGAGGAGGAGACTGCAGGGGGCAGGGGGAGGCACATAAAGAACACGGCCGGCGCTCAGCTAGCCGCCCACCGTGTTCTCTGCTTAACTTAAAGTTTCGATACCAGGAAATCCTGGTATCGAACCGTTTTTTTGCCCGAAATATCGATAGTAGTATCGATATTTCGGTGCATCGTGCATCCCTAGTTCAAACAAGTGAGGAATAGGAGAAGTTCTGCCTAGGGGCATTCCTAATGGTAAAGAGAGTGGGGAGGAGGGATGGAGAGGCGGTGCAGGCCTAGGGCACAGACACTGTAGGCCATGCCAATTTGAAACAGGGCTGCAAGTTTAAAAGTAGTTTTTTAGAACAATAATTGCATCACCTGTCGAATGGACCCCAGGACAGATTAAAAGCAGCTATCCAGAGGTACAAGTAGTTTGGGGAGGACAGATTATGGGTGCAGAGTCACTTTAAGGTATACTTACCTGTCCCCATGCTACTGCTCACTGTCAGCTTTAGGTCATCTGGGGTCCTGTGACGCCACAACCCTGTTTAGAAATGCCAAAATGTATGCACCAGCCACATTTTATGGACTGAACAAGTCCCTGGGAATCATAGCATCATAGTGAATCCTAATGCTGTGAGCTCCTGAATGGCCAGAGTGCCTTACTAACAATAAAGACCCAGAGTTCCTTATTGACATGGTTTATGCTGATGCTTTTGTAGGTATAGTACACACTTTCCTGCACTACGTAGAGCTTTTTACGCCTGCAGATTGAGCTGTTTGATGGAGTGAAGTGTAAGGCATTATCCACAGCATCGTGGGAGTGGAATTACTTCCCGTGGAGAATTTCATGGGAAACCCCTACTTTTGCTTCTCCAGTAAACTCAAGTTGAGTGTAGAAATAAAAACTAATATTTAAAGGGGTTTTCTGATCTTTAAAACTGTCTGCAAATGATTTAAGTGCAAGATTAGTCACTTACTAATGCACGGTGTATAGCTGATGTGTCTCTGCACAGCTGCGTTCTCACTGCTTTATGGTCTGCGATCAGTGTATCTTTAGTGGTGTACTCATCTAATTGAGGCCGTATTGGATGCCATACAGTGACATTGCAAAGGTTAAAAGCAGTGTGTGACACCTGCAACAATAGCTGGCATGCTGGGGTATAATACTTCAGTGTAGCCGCCTTCACTGTGGGTTGGGATGTTGATGAGCATGTCGATGAATTTGTTAAAATTTCATTTGTTACACTGCTGCTGTAGATTATAACAGGTTAGTTTCTGCCAAATCCAATATACCAAAGCCAGTATTGCCAAAAATTCCAGGATAAAAGGGGGCAACCAGGCCACAGCATAACCACCATAGTACTGTGCATGATCCTATACTTTACAAAGACCAGTATCCCGCCATACTGTATATTGACCATATCTTGATAGATACTGTTTTTACTTTGGCTCTGCAGACTGCACAAATGATATATCCGGTGACACCCAGGTAACTTCTTCTTTGAACAGTTTTACACTCATCTTTCTCTTGTACATCTAGTCTGGCCACAGAATTTGCAAGAGAAACATTTTAGGTTCCTTTCTCCAGCACATATAGGGGTTGGTTCCCCTCTTTGCCCCCCATGTAGTGGTTAAGTGCCCTCTGTGCCCCCCCCCCCAAGTAGTAGTTAGGTGCCCTTTTTATTCCCCCCCCAGGTAGTGGTTAGGTCCTCTCTCTGCATCCATATAGTAGTGAGGTCCTGTTTGTGTCCCCAAATATAGTAGTTTGGTCTGCTCTGTGACCCCCTACAGCAATTAGGTCCTTTTGTGCCCCCATATCTGTAAGGCCCCCTGTGCATCTTTATAGTGGTTATGTGAAGACTAGCCCCCATTAAGTAGTATCGCCCATATCTCTAGCTATCCTCCTTGTAGATAGTGCCATTCACCCAGTAGTTTGCTTCCCCATAGATAGTATACCCCATGTATTTGCCCCCCCCCCCCCCGGTGGGCTATCTCTCCTTTAGGTCATTCCTCCCCATGTAGGCAAAAACCCTGCACCCCCCGTCCCCATAAACACCTATAGTAACCTGGCTCCTGCACAGTCCTTTGACGTCTCCTCTTTCCCCCTGCCCAGCAAGCACTCTAGTGACGTCACTCGATTACTGATGTGCCAGGGATGAGAGCAGCCTGATGTCTGCAATAAGTGGTTATTCACTGTCTCTGTTCAATGAGGGTTTCTCCAGTATAAAATGATGATTAAGCATGCTGCTATAGCTGCCAGGAAAGTAACAAACATGTACACAGGGGCACCATTTTGAGAAACCAGTGAAATTTGAATAGACGCGTAGCCCTGCAATGATACTGCTCCTGCAGCTGGGGAGCAAAAAAGCAGAGCGCTTCTTTAAGCGGCAGAGAGTCTTAAGTTCTCCAGATATTCTATGCTTTTTTACCTACTCCTGGGTTTGGCTTACACATACTGATGAAAATACTGACCAGAAAGTGGTCTTATCTGTCGTGTATCGCCACAGACTGGTTGATAATTTGGGGTTAGTTCTGCTTAAGATTCAGGAAGGAATAACATTTTTTGTAATGTGAGAACAGCTATCTGCTGCCTCATAGGCCGTTGTTTAGTGTTCTCCAGGATCAACACTATAGGATAACAGGTTGTAGTAGCTGTACTTGTGTCCTTTCGCACCTTCCTAGCTAGGCAGTAACTTCACTGTTATATTATCACTGGACCAAAGTTCATTTACTCAGTACCTGTCAACAGTATAGTAGTAAACATAGAATCTCATCATAGTCTTGTCTTTAACATTCAGAGTTTATTTAGACATTTGTGCAGTGTCAATTGTTCTGGCATTTCATGCCCTTCTAGACCACTTTTATTATAGCCAGTGCAAATAAGGAGAGGAGCAGCCAAGTACTAAAGCAAATCACCCACCCAGGCACAAAGGTGCCTGGGTCACAGTATAAAGTGTGCTGGTGGAAAATGGTATTTATTGTTACTGTTGTGGTCAATGTTGTTGTTTACTGTTGTGATCAAGTGGCCCCCTTGGATATTAAATACACCAAGCAAAAGGAACAAAACTGTAAACAACCAGCTAAAACCAAGGCCTAGAAAAAGGATACAAAACTAAAAATAAAGCCAAGGCATGATTAGGCTGAGTTCATGCATTGCTGTTTAATAGCATTTTATGCCTATAATATAAACAGTCGTTGGAGCAATGAAACACTTATTAGGATATGTCTTTTCTGAAGTGGTTACATGCCAATAAGTTGTGTGCTTTAAACAGCATTGTGGGTAATTACTTCAGAAAATGCACAAATTATTACATTATTATTACATTATTATAATCAACTATTAGAATCTGCAATTTTTGGGGTGTGTTTTTGCTCCGGTTTATCCTGCTATTCTATGATTATTTTACTGCAGTTGCACAATTCATGACAAAATTGCTGGAAAATTGTGGTGAAATGCAAAAAAAAAAAAAAAGCATTTGTGGACATAGTCTTGGGGCCCTATTACACAGAGCAATAATCTGCCAAATCAGGCCAATTTGGTAGATCTTTGTTCTGTGTAAGAAAATGATCAGCCGATGACAAAGAACGCTATGTGTAATAGCGTGACCGACTGCTAACAATACATACCTGACGATACATACCTATGTTCATACATATCTGACAACGCTCTCCGATACTTCTGTCCGCACACCAGTAGCTTCCTGTCTTCTGCCTGGTCCCACAGCCGCTGCAAGTACTGCAGAACTAGCTGAACCAATGGGGAGTGTGGCCAGGTATGTATGAACTTAATTTTTTCACACTTGGCAAGGGCTGCATGGACATCGCTAACAATGTCCATGCAACCCTTGCTGCACGATTGTTGAGCTGTGTAATAAGCTCAGTGAACAGTTTTACATTATTGATCGAGCCATTATTGTTGGAGGTGAATATAAAGATATTTTATTATGCTGCATGAGGTAGGGAGAGGAGCAGCAACTAGTCATCTGGGTGGGGAGATGTCTGTGACTAGTCACTGCTCTCTGCCTGTCAGTGCGCAGTGCTGGGATGATTGACAGGCAGAGAGGCCACTAACTGGCCTCTCTGCCTGTCAATCATCTCTGCACTGTGTGCTGACTGGCAGAGATCTGTGACTAGTTACAGATGTCTCCCCACCCAGATGACTAGTTGCCACCCCTCTCCATCTTTATTCACCTTTATAAAGCTGAAGCTTTATTGCTCTGCGAGCTGCATAGTTGCTCTATACTGTGCTGCTGGAAAACCATATCAGCACAATTGTGCCGATTGGTTCCCATTAAACACAAGGAGGGAAAACAAAAGTGCAAAAATTAAAATTTGCTCAGTCATTAAGGGGTTAAGACACGATGACAGGTACACTTTAAGGCTGGGATATGAACACTATCACAAGTATCACCTTGCCGTGACAGTTCTAGTGTTTACTGCATATAATCCTACTGCAAATAACTTTGACTAGGACACTGCTGAGCCACAAATCCGTACATTTGATGGATATATGCTTCTCTGAATAGCTTCTAAATAGGCTGTTTAGGGTGGCTTCACATATGTTTGTATGGCTTTTTGCTTTTTTTTTAAATTTGTGTGTGTCTTCTATCTTCTTCTTTCTGCAATCAATTAGCCAATCAGCGGCTGATTGGCTGAGCATAGACTCCTGCAGTTTCTGCTCAGAAATCAGTGGTGTTTTGCCTCAGCCACTGATATGCAGGAGCCAGAGCCTGACACACCTCAAGCTCAGTGTTCCGTGTCTGGTGAAGAAAGAAGACATTGGATAGTGAGTATGAAATATGCCCCCCTCCCCCCAATGCAGCGCTTGAATTGGGCCTGTCCTATCAAGGTAGGAGGCCACTTAACCCCCTTTCTTGCTGGCACTGGTGCAGTACAAATCGGTATGGCATGCAAGGGTTTAAATGGGGATGCAATGCATCATCACTTAACTCCCTGATGGCCACACTGTTCTGTGTGGCCCCCAGGGGGTTAAGTGGGGATGCGGTGCATCCTCACCTAACCCCTTGGGTACCAGACAGTAAAAGCAGAACACCTCTCAAAATGATGGGTGCTCTGCTCCTGAGTGGGGGTGTTTTTATTTGAACAATAAATATAAGTACTGCCTTTTTTTTTTTTTTTTTTTTTTCTTTACTATACAGACTTAAAGCAACTTTGTACCCCCAAACCACTTGCACTTTCGGATAGCTGCTTTTAATCTAAGATCTGTCCTGGGGTCCGTTCGGTAGGGGATGCAGTTATTGTCCTAAAGACAACTTTTAATCCTCCAGCGCTGTGTCTAACGGCCGGGGCTTACATTTGTATATACATTAGACTGGCACCACCTATCCGTCCTTCCTCCCCACCCTCCTCATCATTAGGAATGATCCAGGAACATTTACTGCTGTTTGAGCTTTGCACAGGTGTATTAACGATCCAGCCCATCTTCATTATACAGACAGGTGGGGAATAGGAAGCAGTCTGCCTGGAGCATTCATAATGTGGAGGAGGGTGTGCCAGCCTAATGCATATACAAATGTAAGCCCTGGCCGTTAGACACAGCGCTGCAGGATTAAAAGTTGTTTTATTGACAATAACTGCATCTCCTGCCGAACGGACCCCAGGACAGATCTTGGATTAAAAGCAGCTATCCGAAGGTACAAGTGGTTTTGGGGGGTCAGATTGTGGGTACAGAGTCGCTTTAATAGTGTAAGACATTTGATAGACTGCATCAATTACTAAACCAGGGCTTAGTGTTAGCTGGTAAAATTGCAAACACTAACCCCCTATTATTACCCCAGTACCCACTGCCACAGGGGTACTGGGAAGAGCCGGGTACCAGTAGTCCAGGAACGTCAAAACATGGCAATCCTAGACTGGATGGCGGGTGTTATTGGGCTAGAGAGGGACAAAATAAATGGCCCTTCCCTTCTGGTACTATATGGCTGCTCTGTTTTTTTTTTTGTTTTTTTTTTTTTAAACCTGACTGGTTGTGGAAATGAGGGGAACCCTACACGTTTGTTTCAAATTAATATATATTTTTAAAATGTAGGGTTCCCCACATTTCCATAACAGACAGGTAAAAAAAAACCCGCCACCGCCGAGTAGTACCAGGGTGGGAGAGCCATTTATTTTGGGCCTCCCCAGCCTTATAATACCAGCCTGCCACCATCCAATCCATTGCCACCTGGCTCTTCCCAGTACACCCTGTTGCAGTGGTTCCTCTAGTAATAATGTGGCGGTTAGTGTTAGCCATTATACTGGCTAACACTAAGACTCTGCTTAGTAATGGATGCCATCTATCAGACCGTGTCCACTATTGTAAAGTCTGTAAAGTAAAAGACAAATACACAATTGAAAGAATAAATAAGAAATAAATAAGAAAAAATAAAATAATATATAATTTAAAATACACACACACACACACACACACACACACACACACACACACACACACACACACACACACACACACACACCCCTTGTTGACACATGTATAGTAATACCTCAGTTCTCCAACAGCTAGGTGTTTAAACAAAATTTACCCCTAAAGTTATGTTCATTACTCGAACATTGTTCATTCTGAACAAAATCAGGGGAGATAACTGTCAGCTGAAAAATTGTTCGGCTGACAGTCATTGAGGTGTTCGGGAACACCAAGGTTACAGGAGCGAGGATTCCCATCATTATAATGGGAACCCCCGAGCTGCCGATGCCCCACAATGCTTACCTAGCAGCCACTGGCTCCCTCTTCCCCCGGTGGATCTAACTCCTCCACCAGTCCTGAAGCAACTCCCAGCACCCTTGTTCAGGCCGCTGGCACCTGTGCTCCAGGACAGGTGGCCCTTTGCACCACAGCCACTGGCTCCCACGCTTTCCTGCTGCCTCTCCAAGCTGCGGGGATCCCCCCGCCAGCCTGCCCCAGCTTCTGACACCCCTCTCCAGGCTCCTAAACTGGCCACCATCTGGTTTGAATGTTGTGCAGGCCGATGGAAGGGTGCCAGAAGCTGGGGTGATCCCCGCAGTTTGGTGTGTCTGCAGAAGCAGCAGCAAGAAGTGTGAGCTGGGGACTGTGGTATGAAGGGCCGCTGGCGCTGGAGCACGGTGGTCAACGGCCTAGAGAAAGGTGGCGGGAGCTGCTCCAGGACAGGTGAAGGAGTTGGATCCACAGGGGGAAGAGCGAGCCAGTGGCTGCTCTGTGAGCAGTGCTGGGGGGCGGCAGCACAGGGGATTCCATCATTATTACAGAAATCCCTGCTCTGTTTCCCTCCAGCAGAGAAAGAGGCAGGAGCGGGCGGCTGTTTTAAACTTGCCGCGCGCACCTCCATCTCAGCCGCGGGGATTCCCATCATAATGGTTATGCTTGTCACCGACATAGTCCACTGAATCTGGCGTAATCCTCAGGAGACAGATATCTAAAAAACAAATAGGGACACCCCAAAAAAGGCAGGATCAGAACACCTATTATTTGACAGCAGTTCTATGCCTTGCAGTGTGCAGCATTTGTTCAGATAGCTACTAACAGTCTGGCATGCATTGCCTTGGGTGCCATGTTGATCTTGCACTGCACCTGTGCCAGCAAGGACGGGGGTTATGTGACATTCACTGGGGAGGGGGGATGACTCGCCATCCAATGTCTTCTTTCTTCACAAGACCTAGGCCACTGAGCTAGATGTGTCAGGCTCTGGCTCCTGCAATGTACGCTGAGCCAATCCCTGCCTCAACTGCTGACTAGTTCAGTGGACACTGCAGGAGAGCCTAAGATGGAGAAATATACAAAAATAAAAAGCCATACACTTTAGCACTGGTGTTTTTTGTTTTTTTAAAATGAAGACAAGAAATTCCATTGAACTGAGCCAAGTATTCCATATTATTCCATTAACGTGCAGGTAACATCTGGCCGTATGCGTTTTTGCGAAAATAAATGCCATGCCTTTTTTATTTTACTTAAGTGTAAGGCTGTGTATAACCAGCCTTAAAAAGTGAATTTAGGAAATCGGGGCAAAAAATCTGTAAAGCTTTGCAAAGCCTGTAAGACAAACTTCATGTGTAAGAATTGATTGCTCATGCTGGATGACTGTATATGAGCAGCAGTGTAATATGAAGATATCCTGTGTAATATAGAGGAGGAAGAGAAGACATAAGTAGTGTAGCAGTAACCTCTGTCCTCAGTGTGGTGTTTTCTCCCGTGTTTTATGGCTGCAGCTGTGTGTGTGTGCGCTATGACTGCAGCAGCCTGGGTGTGTGTGCGCTATGACTGCAGCAGCCTGTGTGTGTGTGCGCTATGACTGCAGCAGCCTGTGTGTGTGTGTGTGTGTGTGTGTGTGTGTGTGTGTGTGCGTGCTATGACTGCAGCAGGCTGTGTGTATGTGTGCTATGGCCGCAGCAAGTAGAGTGTGTGTGTGCACTATGGCTGCAGCAGGCTTTGTGTGTGTGTGTGTGTATGCGTGTATGCTATGGCTGCAGCAGGCTGTTTGTGTGTGTGCGTACTATTGTGTGCCCCCACAGTGACCTTCTGAATCACTGTATGACCCCCCTCTCTTTATCACTGTGTGACCCCCTGTATATCACTATAGCTGACCTCTTTTTCACAGGGATCTGGCATTGTTAGCAGTATTTCTTTAAAGGGGTTGTCAGCAAAAAAAAATTTTCTTTCAAATCAACTGGTGTCAGAAAGTTATATAGATTTGTAATTTACTTCTATTTAAAAAATCTCAAGTCTTCCCATACATATAAGCTGCTATTAGAGATGAGCGAACCTCGAGCATGCTCGAGTCAATCCGAACCCGAAATTTAGGCATTTGATTAGGGCCCTAAGGCTATGTGGAAAACAGGGATATAGTCACTGGCTGTATCCATGTTTTCCAGACAACCCTAGACCTTTATCCAAGTTCAGCAGCCACCGCTAATCAAATGCCGAACGATCGGGTTCGGATCGACTTGAACCTGAACCCGGTTCGCTCATCTCTAGCTACTATATGTCCTGCAGGAAGTGTTGTTTATTTACATTCAGAAACAGTGCTCTCTGCTGACATCTCTGGCAGAATCAGGAACTTTCCGGAGAGGTTTTCCATAGGGATTTGCCACTGCTCTGGACAGTTCCTGACTTGGCCAGAGATGTCAACAGAGAGCACTGTTTCTGAATGTAAATAAACAACACTTCCTGCAGGACATTCAACAGTTTATAAGTATGGGAAGACTGAAGATTTTTAAATAGAAGTAAATTACAAATCTAAATAACTTTCTGACACCAGTTGATTTGAAAGAAAAAAAAATTTCACTGGACAACCTCTTTAACCCTTAGACGACCCTGGACGTAGGGTTACGTCATGGAAGTCTGTCCCCAGACGACCCATGACGTAACCTTACGTCCTGGGTGTTTCTCCCGCTATGAAGCGTGCTCCGGAGCGGAGCGCGCTTCACAGCAGGTGGGGGCCGGCTGCAGTGAGCAGCCGGGACCTCACCGGTAATGACACGCTGCAGCGATCGCGCTGCCGCGTGTCATTAACCCCTTAAACGCCGCGATCGCGGTGCGACCGCGGCGTTTCAGTGTAAGTGACAGGGGGAGTCCCCTGTCACTTACCGATCGGGACCCCCGCAGTGTGACTGCGGGGGTCCCGATCGTTGAAACGGACTGCCGGAGGTCTCTCACCTGCCTCCGTGCGGTCCGATCGGCGATCTGCTACACTGAGCCTGCACAGGCAGGCTCAATGAGCAGATCGCCGATAACACTGATCAATGCTATGCCTATGGCATAGCAATGATCAGTGTAAAAATCAAAGTAGTGAATGTAGAAGTCCCCCAAAGGGACTTCAAAACTGTAAAAAAAAAAAAGTTCAAATCACTATTACACTACCCCAAAGCCCCTCCCCCAATAAAAGTCTAAATCACCCCCCTTTCCCATTATATAAATAAAACATATAAAAATAAATAAATAGATAAACATATAATATACCGTAGCGTGCGTAATTGTCCGATCTATTAAAATATAACAAGCGTCATTGTGATCGGTTAGCGGCGTACACGAAAAGAGGGAAAAAAGTGTGCAGATTACTGATTTTATGTTACATTATATATTAAAAAAATCAATAAAAAGTGATCAAAACGTCCGATCTTCACAAATATGGTATTAATAAAAACTAGAGATCATGGCGGAAAAAATGACGCCCCATACAGCCCCGTAGGTGAAAAAATAAAACCGTTATAAGCGTCACAATAGGCCCATTTTATTAATATTTAATTGCCAAAAAAAAGGATTTCATTAAAAAATACATATATAACATTAGAGAATCTGTGTAACCTGCATGTGGTTATGTTCGGACTGACCTATAGAATAATAGTGTCATGTCGCTGTTACCATATAGTGCATTACGTAGACACAGGAACCCCCCAAACGTTACCATATTGCATTCTTATTTACGATTTCACCTATTTATAGCTTCATAAATAATATATTTGGGATTCCATCATACATGTTATGGTAAAATGAATGACGCCATTACAAAGTACAACTATTCCTGTAAAAAACAAGCACTTACATGGCTTGTAGATAGAAAACTGAGAGTGCTAGAGCTCTTAGAAGGGGAGGAGGAGAAAACGAAAACACTAAGATCAAAATTTGCGCGGTCCACTGGGTCATTTTGGGCCTGGTCCTCAAAGGGTTAAGTATGGTGAATATTTAGTTAGAAACATAGAATACTCCATCTAGTCCAGTTGTGAGTAGTTCAGGACATGGAGACTGGCTGCATCCACTGCACACACAGGAGAATCTACTTTATATACAGTATTCCTTTATTCACTCAGAAGTCGCCCCAGGATCATGTAGGACATTAGGGAGAAGCTGCTGAGCCAGTGTGATAAATAACTCCCCTGGTATATGACTGGCCATTTATGAAGGAGCAGGAGTCTGAGTTGGGAGTCTGAGTCGGTCCTGATAAAATTCAGGAGTCTGAGTTGGAGCTGCGGCTTACCGACTCCACAGCCCTGGTGAAAAGGTGGTCAGGTCTTCATAGTTGTACCTATTGCTACTCATTTATTAAAATTTTCTGCCACATTATTAGAATGTCTTATCTGGTATTGCTTTTTGCCTATGTGAGATTTATCAACAGGGCGGGTGTCTACACTGTGAGAGAGACTGGTGCACTGTACAATAGATCGTATTGTGTTGCTGTAGCAAAGAGCTGGAAATTTGCAGGTTTAATGTAAGCCGTCAGTCACTTGTCGCTGCATGAAAGGGTTCAGGAGCCAAATCTCCAGGCAGTGCCAGGATCTTCAGTGAGCGGCAGCACCTCCAAGTGTCAGTTTATTATAGGGATGATAAATGACATCAGACATATCCGCCTCAGTTCTCCAAGTACAAGACTGTGGTGTGTATTATGAGTGCCCAAACTTTCTTCTATAGTCTAATACATGACTGCATTCACCTATGTTTAAGAAAAGGGACCATTCCTTCTATTTTAACTTATTTTGTTACATATCTGGTTCATCTCAAAATAACTTTTAAGATTTTGAAATATTTTATCTCGAACTGAAGTAACCAATTAAATATCTGGAGTTTGTTTTCTTATTGAATTATTGATGAAATGTCAGCATCCCCTTTTTTTTGTGTTTTTTTTTTTTTTTGTGTGTAAGTAGATTTGATGCCATGCTATGTTTTCTAAAGCCTGTTCTGACAGCAGCATAAATTACTGTCTTGTTTTACAGAGCGTCTTCTGGGTATGTCGCAGGCTGAGAGGCGCAAAGAGCTGTGCAAGGATTATATACTGCTGGACGATATTCCGTCGCTGCTGCAAGAGCTGAAGACGCCATGTGACAGTATGCAAACTATTTTTACAGTTTATTACAAGCTTTCAATTCATTTTAAATAATATTTTTTAATAATTCATCAAAGTGACTATCTTTAGTATCAGTTGCTGTTCAGTAGGAGAAGTTTAACACAGAAATGTGTAGCTAAAAGGGTTTTGCCAGCTCATAAAGTGATGGCATATTGCTAGGATATGCTTTCACTTTACAATAGCTTGGGATTTAACCTATGGCTACTCCACCAATTGAGAGAATGACTGACTGATGGGCAGCACTGATTTAATATACAAAAATATGAAGAAAAATGAGATGGCATTCACCAAGCCCAAACATGTTTTTGGTTACAAGTTTGGTGAGTACCATCTCATTTTACTTTATATTTAGATATTCTATTTTCCTAGAGATTGAGAAACCCATAATGATCATTTTCTATACCTCTGCCCAAGGCAGAAGTGAGTTGTATTCTAGTACAAGAGGAGTGTGGGTTCTACTTTATCTTGAACTCAGCACTGACTTAATGCCATGGCTGCTTCGGAGGTTGTTTCCTGCACGCTGATGCTCATGGTCACTTGGCAGTGCAGATAACCGCAGCCAGCTCTACTCTAATGAATGGAGCTGTGCTGTGGTTCTCTGGAAATTTGGATGGCCCATGGCCACACTGTAGGGAAGATCCGTCAAGGTGATGCAGTGCAAGAACAGTGTTGTGTCCCCTTTAGTCTTGAAAGTGATGGTGGTCCAGATGCTGTACCCTAACTGATCATAATTCACTGACGTATCCTAGAGATATGCAATCACTTTTCGAGATTAAAATCATGGGGAAAAAAAGGAATATATGTGCAGTTTTTCATGTTAAGCACATTTACAAGGGTCAATTATTGGGTAAATTAATAATCGTAACACTTGTTCCCAAGAATTATTGGCCATTGATCAGCTGACTATGCTAATTTGTTGACTTATTGGATAAGCGCTGAACAAAAGATCCATTTTCCAGGATGAGTTTGTAACCCATGGAATGTCTGGTCTCCATGAAGCTTTGTTTTTTTGGGGGGGGGTTTTCCCAATGCTGCTTTACTTATTTCTGGGTTGTAGTATTTTTAACCAAATATTTCTAATCACAAGTTAAAGATAAGTTACCTCACTCCCCCCCACCCCCCCCTAAAAAAAAAAAAAAAAAAAAAAAAAAAAAAAAAAAGAAATAAAAAAAAAAAAATGGAAACCATAGTGCCTTCATAAAACACATTCATTCGAACAGGAACTTGCATATTGACAGCCAGTGTTTAGTTACTTTGAGACAACCACAGTACATATGTCCATTGAGAGCATATGGACATCGTGGAGGCCCAGTCAATAATAAAGAGGACAGTGCACCCAAAGTAGTGCTGCAGATACTTCAATATCAAAGTTGTGAAAATCCCATTAAATTCTAGTGTGTGAATGGAACTTCGTATGATTTCATTCTGCAATCTTGATCCATCAAGTAAGGTACTTTGGATTAAGTTTCAGAAGTAGTGTGACAGTGGTAGATGTGGCTTACAGTGCAAAATATTGTATAGGGCTATGCAGAGATGATCACATCCGTCCCAATCTCTTGTGGGGCTCACAGTATAATTTACTGAACTCAGATGAGCATATTTGGGACACTCTTGGGACCATTTTAAAAGAAGCAACTATCCCAATGTTGTATATTTAGTGAGTGGGGGGCAATCCATGCAAACACTCGGATAATATGCATGTTCCATACAGATGTTGAATTTGGTAAGAGTCACAGAACCTTAGCACCACCATGCGACAGTGATACTACTAAGCCGCCATGTTGTAGCAGAGTGGGTCAGTTGTCGGCATTGTTACCTGGTGGTGCTGGAATTCTGGGCTCACCTCCAACCAAGTGCATGAAGTTAATATGTTTGTGTGGTTTTTCCTCCCACTATCCAAAAAAAAATAATAAATATATATTATTGATCTCAGACACATTTATGAAGGTGTAAAAATAGTGTTTTCAGAAAAGTGGCTATAGGTCAGAGCTGGCACATATCTCGCTATCTAGTATTACAGACATATATGATGAGCAGTGCCACGTTTTAGTATATGTGCCAATGGCATAAGTCAGATTAGTGACATTTTTTTTTGTACACTGTTCCTTTTCTGTAACTATATGGTCTTGTTAACTGGGTTAATCTGTCCAAATGTATCATGACATGCTATATTGTTTATCATAGGACTAAGCCAACCTGCAGAATGAGTCATCATGGTACATGAACAATGCCACATAATGAATCCATCAGACAGTATAAAAAGACTCAGAGAACCATAAGGCTCACATCACATGTAGCTAAATACAACGAGTGAACCCGGCCTAAGGGTTGGCTCACATCTTAAGGAAATGCAGCTGAATTTTTATGCTGAAAATTTATCGCGTTTACACGCTGTGTAGAAAGTAATAACCTGCAGTAAGGATTTCAGTTGTAGGTTTTGAAGTGGGATGTAAAAATCTACAGTAACTGCAGATATTCAAGTGCCCCGATGTCAGGGGAAAAGAGTACGGTCAAGGTGATCTCTGTCCTGTGACCCCTATTATAAGTCTGTTGGGTTGCAGGATGGAGATACTTGCACTTTTCTCTCTGCTTGTTATCCTGACTGATGGGCATGAACCCCACTGACCCAAACTTTTGATATGCCTTGATTTTTTTTTTTTTTTTTTTGCTGTGCATTTGTGGATATTTTCCTACCCTCAGATTTAAAAAAAACCCAAAACGCATGTTTGCATTGTGGCATCCCTGACTTCTTTGGTATATTAAGTTGATTCAGTTCGGTTTTACAAAGGGCAAACTAACAAGATGAAGTATTGGGAAAGTAGGCTAGAGAAAGAAGAAAACTTTACATTTCAAGCTCCATCTAGTGGTTGATGTTGGTAAAGGCAGTAGCTGCTTTCCTACAGTGTTACCTGGTAGTGTTCGGAGTTTGTCATTTTTATGGCTACTTGCAGAGATATTATACGTGTGTGTATTTGTGTGTGTGTGTGTGTGTATATATATATATATATATATATATATATATATAATATATATATATATATATATATATATATATATATATATATTATAAATCTCATGGCCATTTCTAAACTTGAACCTGAACTTTAATGTTTCTTTGCGGAATGCTTAGAGCTGTAGAGACCAGTCAGTGATTCTTTTGTGCTTTCTTCTGATGATGATGTTGGCAGACAGCATATGGTTTACTTAGGCAATTTAAAGTTATTGTTCTGTAAATAAAAAGTGAATTATCTCTGTGATAGAACATTTACATGCTAAACTATTCAAGCAGAGACACTAGCATTTCTATGCATTCCAGCCTGGGAGTTTTGTACTAATAATCATATTGTAAAATGCTGTTTCATGCCATTGTTGGGTAACTTACTATGCAGATTTTCTCTCCGATTAGTTGTTTCCATGAAGGCATCTGCCTCGTCCTCAGGTGAACAGACACCAGACATGAATGACACTGTTGGGTCTTCCAACAAATAAAATTTTCATGACATTTCTTTTAGTGCAGGTTTTCAGATCTCCCTAAGCTTATGCTAGCTGACATTTATGCATGTCTGTAGCATTGATGAATTGGTTTAGAAAGATTTTGCTGGGTTAGATTCCAGGTTTTAGTCACTGAATAGAAGCCTTCATTGTTTTACATACAGAGGCTGAAAATCTGTCCTGGCCACATGTGATGGACACAGGTCTACCACCTACTACTATAGAGAGCTTTGGTAACCGTACTTACCACCTCTCCAAGAACACCTGGGGGTTGGGGGGTCACGGAAAAGAAGAGAATGCCCAGACTTATAATAAATTAATAAATGAAATAAATATACACATTCCTGATCCCCTTTATAAATGTTCCCCTATAAATGAGATACATATATCTGGCATTGCCGCATCCGTAATGACCCAGTCTATTAACTCATTACATTAATTATACCGCCTAATTAATGCCGTAAAACAATAACCAAAATTAATTTTTTTTAAATCCCTCCCTAAAAATATAGATAAAAGCTATCAAAACATCACATGTACCCAAAAGGTGTACCAATAAAAACGTCAGCTTATGCTGCAAAAAAAAGTCCTTACATACCTCAATTGGGGAAAAAATAAAAAATATTGCTGCTCTTACAATGTGCAAGACACAAACAGTTTTTATTGTATAAATGTCAAAAACTCTAACAAAAGCTTTATGAAATGGGTATCACTGTAATCGTACCGACCTGAAATATAACGATAACATGTCATATGGGACGTATAGTAAACGGCGTACAAACAAATGAAAAACAGCTGCTAAATAGTGTGTTTTATTTGAACCACCTCATAAAAAAAATTAAATAAAAAATTATTAGGGTGTCACATGTCCCCCAGAATGGGGCAGATGGAAACGTCAACTTGTCAAATATTTTGGCACCACAAGGCCTCTGTGACATGGTATAATGGCTAAAAAAAAAAACTAAAATAAAAGGCCTCAAAATTCTTTCTTCTTTCATGTCTGAGGCCTGTGGTTTAGTTGGGATTTCTAGAAACACTAGAATAAGGGGAACAAATAGTGAGTGGTACTTATCAATTAGTATTTGCTGTGTTAGGGCGGGTTCACACTACGGAATTCTCGCGGACAATGTCTGCGGAATTCCGTCAGCTGTCCGCCCGCACATCTGGGCGCCTTTCCACCGGCCCCATAGACATCATTCTATGGGCCGGCGTATTCCGCTATACGCTGAAAGAAGTGTCACGTCACTACTTTCAGTGGATCGCGGAATACGCTGGCCCATAGAGTGGTGTCTATGGAACCTGCGGAAAGGCGTGCGTGCGGACAGCTGACGGAATTCCGCGGACATTGTCTGCGAGAATTCCGTAGTGTGAACCCGCCCTTAGAGGGAAAAAATGGATTAAAATGAAATATCTGCCAAAAAAATTAAAATTTAAAATTTCTCCTCAAACTTGCTTAAATTTCAGCGAAAAACCTAAAGTGTTGTTAAACTTATAAAAAGTTACTTTGAGGGGGCAGTTTTTACAGTGCAGGGATTTATGGGGCTAACTAACATATCGGCCCCACAAATCCACTTCAAAACTGAACTGGTCCCTAATAAAATCAGAATTTGAAATTTTCCTGAAAATTTTAAAAATCGCAGCAAAACTTTGAAGCCCTCTAACATCCTAAAAAGTAAAAGGACGTTCACCAAATGACGTCACCATAAAGCAGACATGTTGTAGATGTAGTATTAATAATTTTATGTTGAAAGACTTTTTTTTTTATAACCCCTAGGCGACCCGGGGCCGTGTTCTGAACCGCTGCGGTCCCGGGTTCCGCTCGTAGCCTGGGACTGTGGCTATTAGCTGGCACGGTCCGATCGCCGTGCCCGCTAATGAAGTAATCGAATGCAGCTGTCAAAGTTGACCGCTGCATCTGATCACTTGATGCAGCCGTTCCCTGGTGTCTAGTGGGGTAGATTGCTCCTCCGGGACAGCGATCCACACATCTTACCCTGTCCAGGGTCAGCGCCATAATGGCCATAATGGCCATAATGCAGCAGCCGGAAGCAATCAATGTTCCTATCTCATTGATCTATGCAGCATAGATCTGTATGAGAGATCAGAGTACTTCTACTAGAAGTCCCCCAGGAGGAATAACCCTAACCCCAGGGGGACTTCTAGTATAAGTGTAAAAGTAAAAATAAAAGTGTTAATAAAAAGCCCCCTCCCCTAATAAAAGTTTACCTCACCCCTCCTTTTCCCATGTTATAAATAAACATGTTTGCTATCGCCGCGTGCGTAATCGACCAAACTATTAATTTATCACATTCCTGATCTCGCACGGTATATGGCGTAAGCGGCAAAAAATCCCAAAGTGCAAAATTGTGCATTTTTGTTCGCATCAAATCCAGTAAAATTGTAATAAAAATCGATTAAAAAGTCGCATATGCGCAATCAAGGTACCGATAGAAAGTAAACATCATGGCGCAAAAAAATGACACCTCACACAGCCCCACAGACCAAAGTATAAAAGCGTTATAAACCTGGGAATAGAGCGATTTTAAGGAACATATATTTAACAATGGATTGAATTTTTTACAGGCCATCAGATACAATGAAAGTTATACATGCTACATATCGTTGTAATCATAACGACTTTTTTTTTTTTCAATTTTACCACACTTTGAATTTTTTTTCTGGTTTCGCAGTGTACTCTGTCATTGCAAAGTACAATTAGTGGCACAAAAAATAAGGGCTCATGTGGGTTTCTAGGTGAAAAAATGCAAGTGCTATGGCCTTTTAAGCACAAGGAGGAAAAAACGCAAAAATTTTAATTGGTCCGGTCCTCTAAGGGTTAAACAAGAGAATTTTGAAAATAAAGAAACGTAAATTTTTATGCAAATGTGTTCTTCTAACTTATGTCATGAGTACCCCTTTCATTCAGCCAAAAGTCAATAGTCTGAAAAGTCTTCATTTATTTGTTCTCAAAAAGATGTATTAAGATTTATGTTCCAGCAGAGCATTGTCTGATCATAATTAATGTTTTAGCTGAAGGACCAAACTGAATTCATTTGTTCTCTGACAGCTTAGTCACGTTGAAAAGTTAATTTGAGAATTTCAAACTCTTTCAGCTCTATACTTGCGTGTTAATGCATGGCTTAGTCCGAAAACACTTAAAGTAACACTGATGATGGAAACCATCTGAAGGTCATCTGTTTTGTATTTGTTTGTGCTTCAAGATACTGTTTTTTTTTTTTTAAATCTATATTTTCTATACACAATGGGGGAATTTATGAACACTGAGTCTGGTGTATGGCTGAGCAGCTGCATTCAGGCCTTACATCACCAAGCATAATGCCACATGTCAGATTGCCTAAACATACATTGGTGCTAGTGTTCTGTATTAGGCCTCTTTCACACATCAGTATTAAACTGTTCGCATTTACAGATGGGTAAATGTAGACAGTATAATGCCCATTGATTTGAGTACACCTTTTTAAACATTCATGGTTGCAATGGATTTGTAAAAAATGTGATTTGTCATTGATTCCAATTAATGGGCCCATACAAATCAAAATCCTGTCTGAAAAGTTGCCGGTCGGCGATTACTGATGTGTAAATAGGGCCTGACTTTTTTTGTTTTGTTTTGTTTTGTTTTTTTTGTTTTGGCCAGGAGACCGGCCAAACATTTAATGACAGAGGTCTAGAAT
This sequence comes from Dendropsophus ebraccatus, assembly GCF_027789765.1. NCBI lineage: Eukaryota > Metazoa > Chordata > Amphibia > Anura > Hylidae > Dendropsophus > Dendropsophus ebraccatus. The sequence continues at coordinate 17,501 of NW_027210105.1, read as the reverse complement.
GACTTCCACCATCCCTCCTGTTGGATCTTATGAATATTCAGGATAGCACACAAATATTTATTTTAGGTTGTTCTGCAATGTTTTATTAATAAAGGTTATTTATATTTGATATCTGTAGCGGTGTTTTATTTAACCCATTGCTGACCAGGCAGTTAAGCCTTTTATGACGCATTTTTTTTTTACCCTCTTTAATTTTATGTTAATATAGCCATATGCCTGTTTTGTTTTTGAAGGATATGGCACCATTTCAAAGTACTTTTAAAGGAGAACAGAAATTACACCATTGCTTCTTAAATTGTAAAGCTTTTTGCCATTTACAATGAGGAATAAATCCCAATCTCTTAAAGGCCCATGTGCGCACCAAAATCCTTCCCCCGCCTATCATTTGCCATTGCTGGGCATATCTGGCAGCCCCACCCACCCCTCCGCAAAAAGGTTCCTAGTGTCCTAGAGTTTCATGGTGTTCCATTGCATGTGATTTCATTACAGTGTTTGCCCCTACTTGGATCTGTGACTTTATCCCTGCCAGCTACTTAGTACTTTGTTGTATGTACTTTGCCTGACCTTGGATTGGTTCTAACTGTAAACCTGTACTGCACATCCACAGACTAGACCCATAAAATGTCAGCGCAAGACCTTGATCTGTAATCGAAATTCTCTGTTTGGTTCCTTAGTATTGTGTATTTGGTGTCTCTTAGCCCTTAAAGGGGTAGTGCGGCGCTAAACAACATTTATTCACAAAATAATACACATTAAAAAGTTATACAACTTTGTAATGTGTGTTATGTATGTGAATGGCCCCCTTCCCCATGTTTCTCCCCACTCACGCTAGACCCGGAAGTGTTGGTGCATTATACTTACCGCTTTCGTGTCGACCGCCATCTTGTGACAATGACGTTGTCTTCGGGAGGCCAGCCGAACTGCTCCATCTGTCCCTCATGCCACCCCACCCTCTGCCGAGTCACCAGCTGCTCAGCCGCGATTGGCTGAGCACAGGTATGCTCAGCCAATCGCGGCTGAGCAGCTGAAGACGCGGCAGAGGGGAGGCGAGCCAATGACTATATCCATGTTTTCCACATAGCCTTAGGGCTTTATCCAACGTCAGCAGCCACCGCTAATCAAATGCCTTTTTTTTTCCCTACACTGTATGCAAATGTCCACAAAGACATCGGGGCAGTCTTTTAGTCCTAACTAGTCGTAGGCTGTGGGAATCCCTTCACTGTAATCATGCTGCCCTCTGGTTGTGATTCCAGTGCAGTATCTTCCTGCGTAACAGAGGCCTGCCCATATATTCATCTAATCGCAAACAACTTTACTCAGCTGGACATGCACAGTACAGTGATGTTCAATCCCCGTTAAGTCGTGATTACAGCAAAGGAATTTACATGGCCTGTGACTAGTTAGGACTGAAAGACAGCCCAGATGCCTAATAACTGGCCCGATCCAATTAGAGGAAATATATCTTAGGAGAGAGTGGATTGAGGTTTATTAGGAAGGAGTTTTATTTTCTCATGCAAAAATATGGTAGTTGGTCCCCTTTAGGGGAAGCAGTAGAGGAATACTGAAGCAGCAAACTCTGGAATGGCCTAATGCCAAACCAGTTGGGTGACACAGCGGGTCCGCACCTACTGATCCTGACATTCAGTATAAATGCTATCTTATTGATTGAAATCCCTGCTCATTCTGGTTTTACGAGAACATGGGGTGGTCACATTTAGTGTTAGCCTTTGGGGGTTAAAGTAATACTCCCTCAATTTACATGGTATGATTCTTTACATGCTCGCAGAGGGGTTTTCTGTATTGGTTTCTTAATAGGGTTACTTTACAATCCCGTATTTACCAGTGCACTATATACTATAGTAAATTACATATAAAATTGGCTTGTTATCTTAGATGAAATGTGACAAACGGTACACTATTGCCTGTCTAATGTGAATATCGGGATCATTTCTGTAATACACCTTCCCATCTTCACATTAATCTGCAAACATTCTTGAGTTTATTGCTCTGACTCTTTTTTTTCTTTATTAATGTTTAATGAAGAAATGCAATGTGATCTCTGGAGGGTTTAATAGATTAAAATTATAATGGGACCTGTGAGTCGCAGTTAATTTTGCTGTGTCAGTTCTTATATCCATCTAGAATCACCAACTAAGGAATACAGCTTCTTTGGTTTAGCGTCTGTTTTCTATGTGGTTTGACTAAACTCGAGAATCTGGCCTTTTACCTTAGATATTAAGACTCATCATTTAAATAATAATAATAAAAAAAACATTTAAGTATATCTGTAAGTTGCCTATATTTAAGGGAGAAGTCAGGCAAAAATTTTATTAAAGTATTTTATTGCTCCACAAAAGTTATACAAATCATCAATATACACTTATTACAGGAAATGCTTATAAAGTGTTATTTTCCCCTGTACTTACTACGGCATCAAAGCTTCACTTATGGGATAACATGGGGATGTCACAACCTGACTCCCAGAGCTGTGTGGGCTGTGGCGGCTGAAGAGGATGATGACTGAGGGACACAGGGCACTGGAGGGACACTGAGCATCCCTCTGCCATCATCCTCTCCAGCAGCCACAGCCCGCACAGTCGGGTTGTGACATCACCATTTTATCCAGGAAGTGAAGTGATGCAGTAGTACTTGCAGGGAAAAAAAGCACTTTATAAGCATTTCCCTTAATAAGTGTATATTGGTAATTTGTTTAACTTTTGGGGGGAAATACAATACGTAAATAAAATTTGGCGGACTTCTCAGTTAAAGGAGAAGTCCAACAGATACAAATATCCCACAGCCGGCAGGGGCAGGGCAGACACAGATTACAAGTACTGACTTGCCCCCCCAGAGTTGTGAAAAGGGGGAAAAAGGCCTGTCTCAGCTGATGGACTGGCCTCTCAGCCAATCACTGACTGAAGCGGTGTCCCGCTATATTCACTGACTGGCTGAATGGCCAATCCATCAGCCGTGTTGTGACGTATCAGCTCCGGAGATCCCAGTGTCTTGCAGGGGGTCCATGGCCGCCTTTGCAGCTCGCGATGGAGATGGGAAGAGGTAAGTCAGTACTTGTAATCAATTTCCCCCCTTGTCCCTGTCAGCTGTAGGATTTTAAAATCTGTCGGACTTCTCCTTTTAAGAGGAGACTTGTGGCCTGTTGGGAGGTCCTAACACCTTTACACGGGACTGATTCTACCTTTTGCAGAAACTTTAGTGATGAGCGCTGATCTCTCTTATCTCTCATTTGTTTGCAGCCTCAAGTTGGACTGTGTAAAAGGGCCCGAAACAAGCTTCCTGTATAAAAAAAAAAAAAAGTTTCAGATGATGATGATATGTGAACAATCTCCTTTGTTCTTGGAAAGTTACTGTAGTTCAGAATGAATCTTACTGTGTATGCAATTTATCCCTGCATTGTCAGACAGTAATTTAGCAGAATGCATCATTGTTATTGCTAGAGACCAGCAGGCACAGAAACCTTTCATATTGGTAACAAATATTCTTACAGGTTTCGTTTTCTTGTACCAGTAAGCCGCCTAAGGTGTCACATCGGTCATTGCATATAACGCAGGCTCAGGAGCCAAACTTGCACTATATGTGGTGGGTGTCAGCTGTATATTACAGCTGACACCTGTCTGTAACTATCAGGAGCGGATTAAAGTGACACTGTCACCCCCTTTTTTGCATTCTGACTCCTCTACACAGGCATTAAGGGTAAATTTACCAGTTTTAATACCTTATATCATACGTCATGGTGCTTGTTCAAGTAAAAAGTGATCTTTTATCATCTGCAGATTATGCAAAGTGGGTTGGGCTTCATGGCAACTTCACCACTTGGCCCCTCCCTGTACACCACCGTAGGCCCCACCCCTCTGACATCATTTGCACATAGGCCCCCTCCGCGCCCATTGGTATGGGACGACCTAGAGGGGGTGGGGCTTAGCCTGTTCCAATGGTCGACGAGGGGACGGGGTCTATGTACCAATGGTGGTGCAGTGGGCGGGGCCAATGGTGGTGCCATGGGCAGGGCTAAGTGGCACAGTTGCCTTGAAGTCCTGCCCACTTATCGCAATCTGCATATGATAAAAGATCACTTTTTACTAGAACAAGCACCAAGAAGTATGATGTAAAGAATGCAAAAAGGGGGTGACAGTGTCACTTTAAGTCCCATTCCAGGAGTTGAACCCTTTGCAATCAATTTTGCACAGTGTAACCTGCCACAGCCACTTGCAGCTCATTACATGACCCCATTCACTTGCTAGAGCCGAAGCCCGACATTCGTGTTTTTGGTTGTGCAACAAGAAATGAATAAATGTGCATGGCAAGGGGGGCAGGAGGGAGCAATTGCAGAGAGGAAGGAAAACTGACAAAACAAATGTTGCTGCTGCCTTTAGTAAATGTTCTACTGGTTCGCATTGGATTTATAGCTACACTGATCCTTACTGATGTGAAATGTCCTTCATGCTGCTGCTGAGAGAGAGTGCAGTGTATAGTGCAGTGGATTGGCAGTGTATGGAAGACCAGTGCAGTAAACGAATAATAAAAAAAAATGACCTTGATGCAAATAGTGAAAATTTTGCAGAGTTAAAGTGACATAATAGCAGGAAATATGCAAAACAGGAGTCCGTGGAGCCTCAGTTGCGAGTCTCAAAACACGGGATAGCCAGATATCACTAGCCTGTTGCCACGGGGTGCCTCCATGATAAGGAGAGCACCACACCACCCTGATAAATAGCCCCTTAATTGCGAGTATTGGAACATAAATAGGGAAACACCAGGGTGGCCCCTTTTTGTCAATGTCTAACTCAAGGTGCGAGTATTGCGATCATGACAAGGGCTTGCAAAGGCAGGCTTCCACCCACAGACAGCCGTTTCGGGGTTTTTATTTTAATTTTAATTTTTGGGGGCATCAGTGGAGACTCTTGAGTACTTCATTGGAATTTTTTTCACTGTTCTCCTTGAGTTCAGTGATAACTGTGTTTTGTTGGTCGATTTGCTATTGCCCCAACTAGCCAGAATCCTACTCTACACTGACGAGGGGCAAAAACCCCGAAACGGCTGTCTGTGGATGGAAGCCTGCCTTGGCAAGCCCTTGTCATGATCGCAATACTCGCACCTTGAGTTAGACATTGACAAAAAGGGGCCACCCTGGTGTTTCCCTATTTATGTTCCAATACTCGCAACCGAGTGGGACTTAAGGGGCTATTTATCAGGGTGGTGTGGTGCTCTCCTTATCATGGAGGCACCCCGTGGCAACAGGCTAGTGATATCTGGCTATCCCGTGTTGAGACTCGCAACTGAGGCTCCACGGACTCCTGTTTTGCATATTTAAATTTTTGGGGGCATCAGTGGAGACTCTTGATTGAGTACTTCATTGGAATTTTTTTCACTGTTCTCCTTGAGTTCAGTGATAACTGTGTTTTGTTGGTATAATAGCAGGAAATACAGTTATTCCGTATCTCTACACACTGCATCTAAGCCTGAAACCATTGGGAAGCTTTAGGAATGATTATGAAGCAGATCTTCCGAGCTTACTTAAACTTTTTCTTTCAAAATTGAAAGAATGAAAATCAAGATGATGCCATTATAATCTGATTTACTATAGTAAGCGGTCATTTGCAGCAAATAGTTAGATGCAATTTATAAATTTAAGACCGCATGCACAGTATAATGTTCAGAAATCAGTCTGTAAATTTATGTGCTACAAATGCGCTGTATTTCAGGTGCAGATAAAGAGCATTGCAGTAAATTTAAGGGCAATACCGTATTAACCTGTGGAAGTAGAAGGGCACCTTTGGTAAACAAACGCAGACAACATTTGGATTACAAAGTCTTATGCATTACATATTCTTCAGGAGAGCATATACTGTATAAACTCTATTCCTCTTTGTCCTGATGTGTGTTTTTTTTTTTTTTTTTTATACTTATAAATTTTACATTGTTAGCTGTGTCTTTTGCACAAATTAAGGTTGCACTACTTTTTCCTTTTCACCTCTTTTCCCTGCTGCAGTCACCTATAGGAGTTTTTAATTGTTAGGCTCTTTTCACACCACTTTTGTGATGCATATTTACTGGCAGATGCCTCCAACATATAGCAGTGATGGAAACCACCCGAACAGAGGGCAAAATAAGGGTCCTATTAGATGGCTCAATCATAAACTGTAAATGAGCGACGATCTGCTAAGTGGTTGCTTATTTACTGAGCTATTAAACAGGCCGACTATCAGGCAGCAAGGGCTGCATGGACACTGTTCTCTTGCCTTTACTATAAAATAATAAAGTATTATTTCACCTTACCACATTCCCAGGTGTCCTCTGAGGCCTTCCCTGCTGTCTGCAGCTCTGCCTTCTGTTCTGGTCTCTGCACTGACAGCCCGCGGTTGCTTAGCCAATCACTGGCCGAGACAAGCCGTGGCCAGTGATTGGCTAAGTGACTGAATTGGCCTGAATTGTTCTGTGTAATAGGGCCCTAACGCTTGTCATATGTGTTTGGGGATTTTCGGATTGAAACAGTGAGAGACCAGATAAATGTGTGGAGATGAGCGAACTAGTTGCATCCACCTTCTCCAGGCAGTGGGATTGAAGTACCAGTTGTTTGGGTTTATGTGGACCCCAAATTTTTGGCACGTTCATTAATCTCTACAAACATAGTGTATTAAGAGCCTAACGTGGTAAGAGTATTAGTGACAATAAGTGAACTAAGTAATGCCATTCAGTTTTATCAGCCTATAAAAAGAAGCTTCTTCACAATATAAATGATAGATACACTTCAAAGGTCATTTGAACCACTGATGACTCTCAACATCAAAGACTTGATCGAATGTAGAAATAGCCGCTCGTGTCTGTTGTCTTGAAGTTTATGAAAGCTACAGTAGTCGAGAAGTGGGGTTGATGACAAACTGCTTATATTCTTCAAAAGCTCGGAGATTAAATTTAATAAATTAAAGGAGAAGTCCAGCGAAAATTAAAGTGGTGCTCCAGCAGGGGGGCACTTTTTCGCTGGTTCCAGCAGCGGGTCCCGCATCGCGGTTCTCCGGTGCCCGGTTCCCGGACGCTTCCAGGTGTCTGACGCGGGCCCGAGACGTGACTTCTCAGGTCCGTTCAGCCAGTCATTGAAGGAGGCAGGATCCGTTTAAAGTCCGCTCAGATCCCGCCTCTCTCACTGACTGGCTGAGCGGACCTGAGACGTATCGTCTCGGGCCTGCGTCAGACACCAGGAAGCGTCCGGGAATCGGGGCCCCAGCGACAAAGTGCCCCCCCCGCCCCCCCCCCCACCGCTTGAGTACCCCTTTAAGGATTCAGTGCAGGCTGGGGGAAACATATAAAGGCAGTACTTACCTCGCCACTCCTGGATCCACCACTGGAACTCATTTATCCCCTGCTTCCTGGTACGTCACGACTTGGGTGAAAGTACCCGAGCTGGCTGATGGACTGCCTGCTATGCCTGTCAGTGACTGACATGACAGCAGTCAATCAGCTAGACTTTTTAGGAGGGAGGACTGGAGGATGCCAGCTGTGATCCGGGAGCAGTAATATGGTACTGCGAGGCAAAGGGACAGGTAGGTATACTTTCTTTATTATGTTCCTCTCCTGTCCCTGTCTGCATCAATTAAATTTTTGTCGGACTTATCCTTTTAGGTTTTACTATTTATTTACAAGCATTTGGCGTACATACTGTAGATCATATTCTTAGTTATGTAAATGTTTCCTTTTTAAGTGCTGTGCTGAACTCACGCAGTGTCATTTTGTTTGCATATATTTTAGACAAATGGGATAATAAAACTGCCGCACTGGCAGAGTGCCTGACCGAATCCTATTCTTATTTTGTTAGAAAAAAGCGTACCGTTAATGTAGCAACTAGCAAACAAAGTTACAGGACGGTGTAGCATGTATACAGAGACTCACAAATTGAGGAGTCTAAAGAAAGTACCCAATTAACTAATACACCTGCTGTTGGTGCACAGATATACCGTAAAAAAATAAATTTTATATATATGTACACATCACTGTGCCCCCACTATAGCTGTACACTGCACTCAAGCCAGTCCAGGCCCATCAATGTATGGATGGAGAAGCCATCTGGCTGCGGTACGACTGGGACAGTAAAGAAAAGCGGGGGCAGAATGCCATTTAAAAAAATAACATTATTAAAACTATATATTTAAAAAAGAATAGGGATGCCTTATATAGACCCTCGTATAGCTATGTTAATGGAAAAGGGAGTGATAATTTAAAGGCAGGAATAGGGTTAATGCAGCTTACTTATTGAGTTGCCGCCTTTTCGGCAAGTGCTCCTGTGATCTTTTCACATTCTGTTTCTAAATTAAGTAGAAAATGTTTTACTTGTTACATCCTCCTTTTTTTTACTTTTATCAATTAATTTACAATTTGGCTTGAAGCTTTATTACACATTGTTCTGCAAAAGAGATTTTCTTTTCGTCTAAAGAAAGGGAGTTGCTGAGCAACCTGGGTTATTGGTATTTGGTTTATGATAAAACACACAAAAAAACACCCCAAAAAAACCCTGCCGCCTGAAGAAATTCACTGGAGTACGTATTAAAACATCTTATTGTTCGCACATTTTGGAATACACATTTAAAATCTGCAAGGCAAAACAAGGGTAGGCCATTGTTTTAAGAGGATTAGATTTACTGAATGTATGAAAGGGTTGCTTTTATGACTTCCTGTATATAATGTGATAGGCTTAGTTTTGCTGAGTAAACAAAGACAATTCAGCGAGGAAAGTAAGCATTGTGATGATGTATAAAACACTGCACCAAATTATGTACACCTCATTGCAGAGTCTGTGTAAGTTTTTTTTTTTTTACTGTGCGGCTACAATTATAATACAGTGTCTACTTTTGATGGTCTTTACCACATTGTTTCTATTTGTATATTGTTGGTAAAATGCACAATGTGCAAAAGACTCTGTTACAGAAGCATAAAATATGTAATGTTACTGATACAATAAGGAAAACTGTCATCAGACCCTTTAAAAAAGGCATCCACATTGAAGCTGTGGGAACCAATGAATTATTTGAAGAATAAATGGCTTCCCAAAGTGAATGGGAAGGGAACTTAGTTCTTGCACTCTTCATACAATTAGAGTAAAGCCCCTGATAGACGGGGGGGTGATGGAGAGGAGCAAACTAATGCTGTCAGTGCTCGCTTGCTCCTTCCTTGTTCCCTGCTTGCTGTTGGCGCTATTACACACGTTGGGAGCTGTGGGGGGCTGCTCAGGTGATTGCTGGATTGTCCAGGCAGCCCATAGAAGATGGCAGCGGTATGTTGCTGCAGCTCCTATTCCTTGGAGCGACAGCAGCAGATCGTTTTTATAATTTTTTAATTTCTTTTCCCCTTATTAAATCTTAAAGTTTTCCACACATTTTTACCCCACAAAAACACGATCATTTTATCTTAGTTTGTGTCGGCTGATCGTTGTCTCCTATTACACCAGACGATTATTGGCCGATAATCGTTTCGTGTAATAGGCCTTAGAAGGCATCAAGAAGGAAGTGAAGCACTGTTTTTATAAAGATTTAGGATCTTTGATTAAAACCTGACAGGGAAATAAAAAGGCCCAGATTAGCCTCAGTGAGTCTAACAGTCCCAGTTTCCATCTTTTTCTCCTTGACATCTAGACCTTAAAGTACTTAGAGCCTTATATTTAAGTTTAAAGTGGTACTTTGGTGGAAAAAAAAAAAAGTTTTTAAAATCCAACTAGTGGAATCTTGACATTTGTATCCTGACCACTAAGGGTATGTTCACACTAAGTAAACAAGGCGGAATCCCGCCTGCCTCAGTCTGCCATAGCCTGTGTATGGGAGAGTGTGCGCTCCTCCGCTGCCGCCGCTCTCCACTCCGAGAAGGGACATGTCACTTCTTTGAAGCTACAGTAATTTATGTTTCTTAAAACGCAGAAAGTTTGTCGTTTGACTCCCAATGGCCGGAGAAGATGGGTGCAGCCCTAGGGTTGCAGAAGTAAGAACTATTATGAAATGAAAATCTATCTGGTCATGAAGAGGAAACCTACTAGGCTTAGAAGTGACTAAGTTGTGTTAACACAGAAATACTATCCATGTAAACATCCCTTTCCAAATATAAACCTAGTCTATGACATGTATTTGCATTATGCACATCCCTGAACCCATTAAAGGAATGATAGTGATAAGGGCATTATATTGAATGAAGAAAAATGCAGGCTTGCATTGTATTGGCATATGAAATTAGCAGCGGTACTTGTGGCGTGTTAGGATGAAAGTGTTCTCCATTCATATTCATACCAGGGTGAATTAATATTCCAGCAGCAGTATACTTGCAGTAGCATGCGTTCACTCCAGACAGTGAGCTGGCCACGTTACAAAACGTAATTTAGTTTTTATAAATAATTTATGTAATTTAAAAGGAAAGGAACAACCAAAGTGATCATGGATTTAGAAGATTATTTAATATTTTATTTTCCCTACATTGCTGTGAAAACATTTCATATATTTCTTAATAATAAATGTTGTCAGGCACTGTGATTTTGTTGCGTGAGATGAAGTACAATTAACAGCTAAGGATCTGCGCTTATTTGCAGGGACTTTACAAGACTCAATCAATCATGCAGCTTTTTTAGCTTTATTAGCATTTTCACCTACACAGGAAGGTGTGACTGTGGAGTCGGAAAAAATGTCCCGATTCCAGCTTTTAAAAAGTCTTCCAATTTTTTTTTTTATTGAGTTTTCATATAAATTTTGTAAATGTTCTTAATTAATCTATCAAACTAAGGCGCTTACATATTAAAACCAGATGATAAACTTTCTTACATACATTTATTTTCCTCCATATATCAGTAATATATAATAATAAGCAATGGTCCTATTAGGGTGGGTTTACACGTAACAGAATCGCAACGGCCTTCACTCTGCAAGTTCAAAGCGAAATCGGTGAATTCCACTGCATTTTTCTTAACTTATGAAGCCACCATTACTTAAGGGTGGTTGGGGGCTCAACATTTAGCAGTTTTATTAAGCTGGAAGAGTCCATTGTGTGAGGGGAAATCTGTGCTGTTCTCTTCCTGGATGGTTGTACATGAGCAGCAGTGTTTATATATTCTGTGTAATATAGAGGAGGAGAAGCCATAAGTAGTGTAGCAGTAACCTCTGTCCTCAATGTGGTGTTTTCTCTCTAAGAAGATTGTGTGTGCGCTATGGCTGCAGAAGGCTGTGTGTGTGTATGTGCTATGGCTGCAGCAGGCTGTGTGTGTGTTAAAGAGAAAAAGGGTAGACATTAAAGGGGTATTCTGGGCAACAGTGAAAAATCCAATGGGAGAAGGGGTTCATAATGAAGAAGTCCTATTTATCCACCCCAGTGCCCCCACAGTGCAGCGTCATGGCTCGTGGTCCTTATCGGGTTCCCAGCCCCATGTCACAGCCCCATTCAGAAATGCCCACCCAGCCAATCAGTGAGTGAGGCGGAGCACAGCTGTGGGCACTGACTGGCTGAGCGGGTAGTTCCTGTGGGGTCACAATGATTCAGGAGCGCAGACGCTGACAGAGAGCTTATAAATCTGGGACAATGGCTGACCCCCTCTATATCACAGGTATCTATCATTGTTAGCAGCTTTTATTTGTGTATGGTGAATATTTAATCAGAAACCTAGATTGTCAGCAGAAAGAGTCCACCTGCTCAATCTAGTCTAGTTCTGAGTTGTTCAGGACATGGAGACCGGCTGCATCCACTGCGCACACAGGAGAATCTGCTTTGTCTTTGCCTTATTCCATCAGAAGTCACCCCAGGATCATGTAGGGCATTACAAAGTGCTACTGAGCCAGATCTTCTTTTCACTAGTGTGATAACTCCCAGTGTCTGGCCATTTATGCAGGAGTCAGAGTTGGGACTCTGATTTGGTCCCTGATAAAGTTCAGGAGCCAGAGTCTGAGCTGTGGCTTACAGACTCTACAGCCCTGTGACCATTGATTTTAAAGGGGAACTATCAGCAGGCCAGACAAATCTAACCAGCTCCTTATTGCGTACGGGGCTCTTAGCTTCCTCTGCGCTCTTCAAGTGAAGTCAACTCCATCTAATGATTATCCAGGTCATGGTTCTTTAGTACAATAAGGCCACTTACAGAACTGTATAAATCCCCTCTTCGTAACATTTATGACAAAATATAGCTGTCAATTATCTTGACTTTTTGTAGATTTCCGAACGTTACAATACTGCCGTGACTTTACATTTGCAGCATTATAAAAATTCATAATTTTAGATAAATATCAGTTAAAAAAAAAGTGTCCCGAGGCTTACCCTAAACAGTCATTTTACAGGTCAATCTAATATTGTGACCCGCAGAGCCTCCGCCAGATAACTGTGCCAGGAAATTCATCTTTGAAATAATTGGCTCACAAAATGGTATCCTTCTATTCTGAGCCTGCAGCATATCCACATAATATATGTGACACGCACACACTGGCCATACAAGAGGAGTATCAGGTTGAGGAATGAGTCCGTTCTACCAGTCCTTCATAAAGTGTCTGGAAATTGCCTACTCAATATAATGGGTTTGGAAAATAAATTGCAGTTCTTATTTTCTGCATCTTGTTATCCTAGCAAACCTTTTCAGAGTAAATACATATTTTATCAGTCAATAGATACATCGGGGTGTTTTGTAATGAGGATTCAGTGTCCTTTTTGGCCGCAGTTGTATCTACTATCTAGCCTATATATATATATCTATCGGCATACTAGGAGAATGGTGTGCCGCGTATACCACAGCTCACGCGTGCTTTATACATTGGCTGGACAAAGTAGTGTTTCATTTGGTCCATTTCCAAGAATATACAGTTGTGTTTGAGGGACACAGTAGTGCAAAGCGGCTGCATTTGGCCAATTGAACTCAATGGACTGCAATACTCTGCAGTATATTTTAGCATACTATTGTTCCAGTATGTCAACTTATACAGCACACAAGTGTAATGAGTGCTGTGCTGTATAAAACCTTATGTAGTGCATTACCTATAATGGCAAAGAATACCAAGTAAACAGGTATGCTGTATGAAGAAAGGCGGGAGATCTGGACCTCCATATCAGAAAACACAACCTTGATGTCTGTCCATTACATTAAATAAAATTATTCTGCCCCGAATTAACAATATCAACCCTATCAACCCATACAATTAACCGTTTTATTATGGTGAAATGTGCAAAAAAGGCAGCATGCTTGGGACATCAAGGGAGAGATGCTTCTAGCATTGTCCCACATTAATGCAGCTGATAAAGCAAGGGAAAAGTGGTACATCAAAAACAAACCCACTTAAATTAAATTGAAACCCAAAAAAAGGAAAGTGCGAACAACCCCACCAATGAAACAAAATGCAAGACCAAAAATTAAGAAAATGTATTGTTTTTCCTTTATTAACATATATGTAGAAAAATGCATTTACAAAAATACTTTAAAAACAGTATAGGAGCTGACCCATAAACAGATCCCCAGCAAATAGGTGGTAGTAAATTAAACAATACAATAAATGTCCACAATAAAAGTGTAATGGAGTTAATTTACATAAACGAAACACCTGGGCGTTGGGCATGTACTTAACCCAATATTATGCATAGTGCCATATAAAGTGCATGCAGATCCACAATTACATGTGTAAATACTACCCATATGTCCTTAGTGCAGCGACCACCATACCACTCACCCGACGCGTGTTTGCGTACTTGCTTTATCGAGGGTGATGTCACAAGTGGTAGGCTCCTTAATTTATATCATGGTCAACCAATCCGTAAACTTACCCACAAGTGTTGTGCATAGATACTAATCAGTTGCTATGGCATATCTGTCCTGGAAAACCGGAATTGATGTCACCTCCAAGTCACGTGAAAAACACGTCACTGGAGGCGGTCTTGTTGATATGCATATAAGAAAGAAAAATTAAATTAAATTGGTGGAACCAAAAAAGGGTCCTGGAATGAGTTTACAATAAACATGTTTTTATTTTCCAAAACAAGTTATAGTATTCCACGTTCCCAATACTGGAAGCTTTCTGCAACAGAGGAGTGCTGGGGATGGGGACTACTAGCCCACCCCCTCCCCCCGAGCACCAATCTGCCCCTGTCTGGCTCGCTCCTCCTAATAACTAGCAACACAGCGTGTGGGCGGGCAGGAGCAGTGCTCTGGGGGCGGTAGTCCTATACCCAGCACTCCAAAAAGCTCAATTAGACCTGAGGATATGACATGATAATATACAGAAACGACGCCAAGGATAATGTTCTCTGTAGGAATAAGTGACTCTGTACCCACAATCTGCCCTCCCCAAACTGCTTGTACCTTCAGATAGCTTCTTAAATCCAAGATCTGTCCTGGGGTCCGTTCGGCAGGTGATGCCAGTTATTGTCCTAAAAATCAACTTTAAAACTTGCAGCCCTGTGTCAGATTGGGATGGGCCCAGAGTGTGCATTAGGCCTTCACCGCCTCTCCATCCCTCCTCCCCACCCTCTTCATTAGGCAGGTTTTCTCCTAGTCACATGTGCTGCATCTGTGCAGTGTTCAGACAAGTGAGGAATAGGAGAAATTCTGCAAGGACCATGTCCTAATGGTGAAGAGGGTGGGGGAGGAGGACGGAGGGGTGGTGCAAGGTTAGTCCATAGACACTCTAAGCCACGCCAATGTGACACAGCGCTGCAAGTTTAAAAGTTGTTTTTTAGGACAATAACTGCATCCCCTACCGAACGGACCCCAGGACAGATCTTGGATTAAAACCAGCTATCAAAGGTACAGTACAAGCGGTTTGAGGGACAGATTGTGGGTACAGAGTCGCTTTAAGAGACTTTCCTCCTTCTTAGCGTCCCATGCATTTATCTAACCTGCTGATAGCTTTCTTTTAAGTTACTAAGGATTCAGAAGACATAAACAAAAGAATTGAAAGCCGAGGCAGCTCCCAAGTGTTACCTTATGCCTACGTCCTTACTAGTTCTCGGTCTAGCATTTTATTTTTGCAGGGATGCTCATGTTCAGCAAATCGACAGGACTAAGGAATAATAGCTTTCTTTAGCACCCACAGGAAGAGCGGAACAGGTAATAGAAGTCTTTGAAAACGTCCTGCCGGTGTGTGTTACGATAGCTTTCCAAATCACCAATCACCGCACAGAAGAACAGAAGCAAGTAGTAGATTGTTCTATTAAGAGCTTGTTGGTGCTGAAAACTTTGTGGCAAGGAGAATGGCAGAATACATAAAGCAAGACGCGCTTCAGCTTCTTGAGTCGTGAACACAATATTCCTCTGCTGCCAAAGGGGCCGCAAAACGTTGATTAAACTGCCCTTACTACTTTACTACAAAATTGAAATGGACATGTACTACCTCGCAGTGTAATAATGAAAAATCTCTTTCCGCCGTTCAGCTCCCAAAAACCTGCTGTTTTTGATGAGATGTTAAGTTTTCCTGTTTTTCCTGACACGCTGTGGTAGACTTTCATGCTGCTCTGCTTTTGTTTATGTCTGACCGACCGAGCCCCCTACCTAGACCCATCACATTAATAAGTAAGTAGTAGCCCGGGCAAACTAGCACTGTCCAGCTGATGCTGAAGAATATAAAGCAAACATTGCAGAAAAGCCACAAGACCTGTCATCAGCCGCAGAAACATACTGTCATACAACGTGCAACCCACAAACACCAATCTGACAGATGTAAAACTACTAAACTCTGCAAGGAAACATTGCTGTAAGCCGCAGAAGATGTGGAATTAGCTGTTTATTGGGGGGAAACATACACCTTGATTTCTAGCAGAACTATTACTGTATACTGTGAACTAGAAATAATAGAAAGAGCAGTAAGTTTGGCCAAACCAGATCCTGATCCGCAGGGCTGACTGGAAAACTGGAAACCGCCATATGTCCCTATCAGGCTGCTATCCATGTTTTTTCTCAGGCTTCTAGTTAGGCATCCTTATCTTTTCAGCAGGCAGCAGGATTCAACAGCTAAATGTTTTGGTATGGATCTATGTAGTTTTGGGAATTTAGCTGGTTTTTGGTAGTATAATAATAAACATATATTTTTATTTATATTGCGCATTACTTTTTACAGGTTTGTGGGCGCATACATAGACTGAAATTAGACACTACAGAGGCATGTGTGATTATGAAGCCATACATGAGGAGTGAGCACCCTGATCTCAAGAGCTTACAGTCAGGCAAAAAAGCATTCCTTATTGATATCAATGAGAGAGAGAATATGGACATCGGCATAAGTTTAGCTACGTGGAATTACGGTACAAGAGATGTCTGGCAGCTACATATCTCTTCTCTGGGGGACACGGGAAGAGGACAGTCAGCATAGACACAGCTATAAGCTAGCTTCTGTTCACAGAAGGTACAAAGCTCTGTTCTGTGATATGGCAGATACCAACGATATCCCTCAGCCCTTACTGACTTACATTATCCTTCAGGATTTGTTATGGTGTCCATCACTAGGTGAGTGCCGAGATTTCCTTAATTACTATGTCTGGAACGCCATCCCGCCACTAACAACCATCACAGAAGTGCGTCCTCCACAATACACATAATTTTGTCAGTGATTCTGCATGTGTTGCTGTTCCTCCCATCAAAGGGCTGTTCCCCAACTCTAAAGTTTATTCCAAATAACTGTATAGGGGATAACAGACTGATTGGGGAGGGTCTGACTACCGCTAGTCCTCCAAAGTAATGGCGTGCATTGTATATTTACCAATTAGTGCTCAGCAATGTTCCAAGCCTATAGAGTATAGATGGAATGCTAGCTGTCCTAAAACTAGTTTTCCTCCATTTATGAGAACACTGGGACATCCACTAATCAGCTTGTCCTATAATCTGTGGCTAGGACATAACTTTTGGATGCCCCTATAAAACAGAATTGGCATTACCTGTGTAAATGTGAACAGAGCCTGAGCTATATAGTTACAGACAGGGCACCGAGCCCTGAAAATCGCTCTGACTAAAAGTTTATTTTATGGGGCAACATCATATGATAGAGCCAAGGTTTTCTTTGCCTGTCAGGGTTTCTCTGCTGTTATATACGGTGTCCATTTTGCTTCTTTTCATAGTTATAACCATGAAATGGTGAGTAATAATAATAAGATTAACAATATAATTATTATTTTCATATACTGGATTCTTTTTTATTAAGTTTATTTGAACGGAATCCTTTTTTTTTTTCTTGGCTTGAGCGCCCTCTTGGGGACAGCTGAAGTATAGCCAGTAAAGCAAAACAGGAATAATACGGTGAAAACTTGTGGCTTTGTATCACTTATGTGCTGTATTATAGAGGCAGCATTTATACAGCGTCTCTGTGACGTGCTTCATCTCACTGTAAAATCCTATGTTACATTGTAATGCCTAGAAACATTTCTCAGGAAGGAAAAAGAATAGAAAAGCATATCTAAATCTTAGTAGCAGATCTTATAGTAAGTGATCATCTGGTACATGACGTTGGTGTAGGAGGCCGGCGTCTGTCAACCGAGGGACCGAAGTGTTGCTGCGGGGCACCCCA
>NW_027210104.1:0-113853 GCF_027789765.1 Dendropsophus ebraccatus | reverse complement strand
GGCTGGATGGGGTCCCCCTGGCACCGCAGACCTAAGCTTGTTTAACTCCTACCTCTTAAAGGGACCGAGAAAAAATGACTTTTCTGCACTCCAATGTAAGTCAATGGGGCGATTTTTTGGCTATGTGCTAGAAATGAAATTCAGTGCGGATTGGATGACAGGCACCCTAGGCACCAGGATCGGCTTTAGTTTCACGTGTATCTCTTAAGCGGCAGAGAAAACCCCACCTGATATGCGCTCCACACAATTGAATAGAGACGCCGTTGATTTTCTATGGGAATTGCAGAAATGACTTCTAAGCCTCAAAATAATGACTTTTTTTCCTAAGGTGGTAGGAATGAAACTCAGTGCGGGCTGGATGGGGTCCCCCCTGGGCACCGCAGACCTAAGCTTGTTTAACTCCTACCTCTTAAAGGGACCGAGAAAAAATGACCTTTTCTGCACTCCAATGTAAGTCAATGGGGCGATTTTTTGGCTATGTGCTAGAAATGAAATTCAGTGCGGATTGGATGACAGGCACCCTAGGCACCCAGGATCGGCTTTAGTTTCATGTGTATCTCTTAAGCCGGCAGAGAAAACCCACCTGATATGCGCTCCACACAATTGAATAGAGACGCCGTTGATTTTCTATGGGAATTGCAGAAATGACTTCTAAGCCTCAAAATAATGACTTTTTTTCCTAAGGTGGTAGGAATGAAACTCAGTGCGGGCTGGATGGGGTCCCCCCTGGGCACCGCAGACCTAAGCTTGTTTAACTCCTACCTCTTAAAGGGACCGAGAAAAAATGACCTTTTCTGCACTCCAATGTAAGTCAATGGGGCGATTTTTTGGCTATGTGCTAGAAATGAAATTCAGTGCGGATTGGATGACAGGCACCCTAGGCACCCAGGATCGGCTTTAGTTTCACGTGTATCTCTTAAGCCGGCAGAGAAAACCCACCTGATATGCGCTCCACACAATTGAATAGAGACGCCGTTGATTTTCTATGGGAATTGCAGAAATGACTTCTAAGCCTCAAAATAATGACTTTTTTTCCTAAGGTGGTAGGAATGAAACTCAGTGCGGGCTGGATGGGGTCCCCCCTGGGCACCGCAGACCTAAGCTTGTTTAACTCCTACCTCTTAAAGGGACCGAGAAAAAATGACCTTTTCTGCACTCCAATGTAAGTCAATGGGGCGATTTTTGGCTATGTGCTAGAAATGAAATTCAGTGCGGATTGGATGACAGGCACCCTAGGCACCCAGGATCGGCTTTAGTTTCACGTGTATCTCTTAAGCCGGCAGAGAAAACCCACCTGATATGCGCTCCACACAATTGAATAGAGACGCCGTTGATTTTCTATGGGAATTGCAGAAATGACTTCTAAGCCTCAAAATAATGACTTTTTTTCCTAAGGTGGTAGGAATGAAACTCAGTGCGGGCTGGATGGGGTCCCCCCTGGGCACCGCAGACCTAAGCTTGTTTAACTCCTACCTCTTAAAGGGACCGAGAAAAAATGACCTTTTCTGCACTCCAATGTAAGTCAATGGGGCGATTTTTTGGCTATGTGCTAGAAATGAAATTCAGTGCGGATTGGATGACAGGCACCCTAGGCACCCAGGATCGGCTTTAGTTTCACGTGTATCTCTTAAGCCGGCAGAGAAAACCCACCTGATATGCGCTCCACACAATTGAATAGAGACGCCGTTGATTTTCTATGGGAATTGCAGAAATGACTTCTAAGCCTCAAAATAATGACTTTTTTTCCTAAGGTGGTAGGAATGAAACTCAGTGCGGGCTGGATGGGGTCCCCCCTGGGCACCGCAGACCTAAGCTTGTTTAACTCCTACCTCTTAAAGGGACCGAGAAAAAATGACCTTTTCTGCACTCCAATGTAAGTCAATGGGGCGATTTTTTGGCTATGTGCTAGAAATGAAATTCAGTGCGGATTGGATGACAGGCACCCTAGGCACCCAGGATCGGCTTTAGTTTCACGTGTATCTCTTAAGCCGGCAGAGAAAACCCACCTGATATGCGCTCCACACAATTGAATAGAGACGCCGTTGATTTTCTATGGGAATTGCAGAAATGACTTCTAAGCCTCAAAATAATGACTTTTTTCCTAAGGTGGTAGGAATGAAACTCAGTGCGGGCTGGATGGGGTCCCCCCTGGGCACCGCAGACCTAAGCTTGTTTAACTCCTACCTCTTAAAGGGACCGAGAAAAAATGACCTTTTCTGCACTCCAATGTAAGTCAATGGGGCGATTTTTTGGCTATGTGCTAGAAATGAAATTCAGTGCGGATTGGATGACAGGCACCCTAGGCACCCAGGATCGGCTTTAGTTTCACGTGTATCTCTTAAGCCGGCAGAGAAAACCCACCTGATATGCGCTCCACACAATTGAATAGAGACGCCGTTGATTTTCTATGGGAATTGCAGAAATGACTTCTAAGCCTCAAAATAATGACTTTTTTTCCTAAGGTGGTAGGAATGAAACTCAGTGCGGGCTGGATGGGGTCCCCCCTGGGCACCGCAGACCTAAGCTTGTTTAACTCCTACCTCTTAAAGGGACCGAGAAAAAATGACCTTTTCTGCACTCCAATGTAAGTCAATGGGGCGATTTTTTGGCTATGTGCTAGAAATGAAATTCAGTGCGGATTGGATGACAGGCACCCTAGGCACCCAGGATCGGCTTTAGTTTCACGTGTATCTCTTAAGCCGGCAGAGAAAACCCACCTGATATGCGCTCCACACAATTGAATAGAGACGCCGTTGATTTTCTATGGGAATTGCAGAAATGACTTCTAAGCCTCAAAATAATGACTTTTTTTCCTAAGGTGGTAGGAATGAAACTCAGTGCGGGCTGGATGGGGTCCCCCCTGGGCACCGCAGACCTAAGCTTGTTTAACTCCTACCTCTTAAAGGGACCGAGAAAAAATGACCTTTTCTGCACTCCAATGTAAGTCAATGGGGCGATTTTTGGCTATGTGCTAGAAATGAAATTCAGTGCGGATTGGATGACAGGCACCCTAGGCACCCAGGATCGGCTTTAGTTTCACGTGTATCTCTTAAGCCGGCAGAGAAAACCCACCTGATATGCGCTCCACACAATTGAATAGAGACGCCGTTGATTTTCTATGGGAATTGCAGAAATGACTTCTAAGCCTCAAAATAATGACTTTTTTTCCTAAGGTGGTAGGAATGAAACTCAGTGCGGGCTGGATGGGGTCCCCCCTGGGCACCGCAGACCTAAGCTTGTTTAACTCCTACCTCTTAAAGGGACCGAGAAAAAATGACCTTTTCTGCACTCCAATGTAAGTCAATGGGGCGATTTTTTGGCTATGTGCTAGAAATGAAATTCAGTGCGGATTGGATGACAGGCACCCTAGGCACCCAGGATCGGCTTTAGTTTCACGTGTATCTCTTAAGCCGGCAGAGAAAACCCACCTGATATGCGCTCCACACAATTGAATAGAGACGCCGTTGATTTTCTATGGGAATTGCAGAAATGACTTCTAAGCCTCAAAATAATGACTTTTTTTCCTAAGGTGGTAGGAATGAAACTCAGTGCGGGCTGGATGGGGTCCCCCCTGGGCACCGCAGACCTAAGCTTGTTTAACTCCTACCTCTTAAAGGGACCGAGAAAAAATGACCTTTTCTGCACTCCAATGTAAGTCAATGGGGCGATTTTTTGGCTATGTGCTAGAAATGAAATTCAGTGCGGATTGGATGACAGGCACCCTAGGCACCCAGGATCGGCTTTAGTTTCACGTGTATCTCTTAAGCCGGCAGAGAAAACCCACCTGATATGCGCTCCACACAATTGAATAGAGACGCCGTTGATTTTCTATGGGAATTGCAGAAATGACTTCTAAGCCTCAAAATAATGACTTTTTTTCCTAAGGTGGTAGGAATGAAACTCAGTGCGGGCTGGATGGGGTCCCCCCTGGGCACCGCAGACCTAAGCTTGTTTAACTCCTACCTCTTAAAGGGACCGAGAAAAAATGACCTTTTCTGCACTCCAATGTAAGTCAATGGGGCGATTTTTTGGCTATGTGCTAGAAATGAAATTCAGTGCGGATTGGATGACAGGCACCCTAGGCACCCAGGATCGGCTTTAGTTTCACGTGTATCTCTTAAGCCGGCAGAGAAAACCCACCTGATATGCGCTCCACACAATTGAATAGAGACGCCGTTGATTTTCTATGGGAATTGCAGAAATGACTTCTAAGCCTCAAAATAATGACTTTTTTTCCTAAGGTGGTAGGAATGAAACTCAGTGCGGGCTGGATGGGGTCCCCCCTGGGCACCGCAGACCTAAGCTTGTTTAACTCCTACCTCTTAAAGGGACCGAGAAAAAATGACCTTTTCTGCACTCCAATGTAAGTCAATGGGGCGATTTTTTGGCTATGTGCTAGAAATGAAATTCAGTGCGGATTGGATGACAGGCACCCTAGGCACCCAGGATCGGCTTTAGTTTCACGTGTATCTCTTAAGCCGGCAGAGAAAACCCACCTGATATGCGCTCCACACAATTGAATAGAGACGCCGTTGATTTTCTATGGGAATTGCAGAAATGACTTCTAAGCCTCAAAATAATGACTTTTTTTCCTAAGGTGGTAGGAATGAAACTCAGTGCGGGCTGGATGGGGTCCCCCTGGGCACCGCAGACCTAAGCTTGTTTAACTCCTACCTCTTAAAGGGACCGAGAAAAAATGACCTTTTCTGCACTCCAATGTAAGTCAATGGGGCGATTTTTTGGCTATGTGCTAGAAATGAAATTCAGTGCGGATTGGATGACAGGCACCCTAGGCACCCAGGATCGGCTTTAGTTTCACGTGTATCTCTTAAGCCGGCAGAGAAAACCCACCTGATATGCGCTCCACACAATTGAATAGAGACGCCGTTGATTTTCTATGGGAATTGCAGAAATGACTTCTAAGCCTCAAAATAATGACTTTTTTTCCTAAGGTGGTAGGAATGAAACTCAGTGCGGGCTGGATGGGGTCCCCCCTGGGCACCGCAGACCTAAGCTTGTTTAACTCCTACCTCTTAAAGGGACCGAGAAAAAATGACCTTTTCTGCACTCCAATGTAAGTCAATGGGGCGATTTTTTGGCTATGTGCTAGAAATGAAATTCAGTGCGGATTGGATGACAGGCACCCTAGGCACCCAGGATCGGCTTTAGTTTCACGTGTATCTCTTAAGCCGGCAGAGAAAACCCACCTGATATGCGCTCCACACAATTGAATAGAGACGCCGTTGATTTTCTATGGGAATTGCAGAAATGACTTCTAAGCCTCAAAATAATGACTTTTTTTCCTAAGGTGGTAGGAATGAAACTCAGTGCGGGCTGGATGGGGTCCCCCCTGGGCACCGCAGACCTAAGCTTGTTTAACTCCTACCTCTTAAAGGGACCGAGAAAAAATGACCTTTTCTGCACTCCAATGTAAGTCAATGGGGCGATTTTTTGGCTATGTGCTAGAAATGAAATTCAGTGCGGATTGGATGACAGGCACCCTAGGCACCCAGGATCGGCTTTAGTTTCACGTGTATCTCTTAAGCCGGCAGAGAAAACCCACCTGATATGCGCTCCACACAATTGAATAGAGACGCCGTTGATTTTCTATGGGAATTGCAGAAATGACTTCTAAGCCTCAAAATAATGACTTTTTTTCCTAAGGTGGTAGGAATGAAACTCAGTGCGGGCTGGATGGGGTCCCCCCTGGGCACCGCAGACCTAAGCTTGTTTAACTCCTACCTCTTAAAGGGACCGAGAAAAAATGACCTTTTCTGCACTCCAATGTAAGTCAATGGGGCGATTTTTTGGCTATGTGCTAGAAATGAAATTCAGTGCGGATTGGATGACAGGCACCCTAGGCACCCAGGATCGGCTTTAGTTTCACGTGTATCTCTTAAGCCGGCAGAGAAAACCCACCTGATATGCGCTCCACACAATTGAATAGAGACGCCGTTGATTTTCTATGGGAATTGCAGAAATGACTTCTAAGCCTCAAAATAATGACTTTTTTTCCTAAGGTGGTAGGAATGAAACTCAGTGCGGGCTGGATGGGGTCCCCCCTGGGCACCGCAGACCTAAGCTTGTTTAACTCCTACCTCTTAAAGGGACCGAGAAAAAATGACCTTTTCTGCACTCCAATGTAAGTCAATGGGGCGATTTTTTGGCTATGTGCTAGAAATGAAATTCAGTGCGGATTGGATGACAGGCACCCTAGGCACCCAGGATCGGCTTTAGTTTCACGTGTATCTCTTAAGCCGGCAGAGAAAACCCACCTGATATGCGCTCCACACAATTGAATAGAGACGCCGTTGATTTTCTATGGGAATTGCAGAAATGACTTCTAAGCCTCAAAATAATGACTTTTTTTCCTAAGGTGGTAGGAATGAAACTCAGTGCGGGCTGGATGGGGTCCCCCCTGGGCACCGCAGACCTAAGCTTGTTTAACTCCTACCTCTTAAAGGGACCGAGAAAAAATGACCTTTTCTGCACTCCAATGTAAGTCAATGGGGCGATTTTTTGGCTATGTGCTAGAAATGAAATTCAGTGCGGATTGGATGACAGGCACCCTAGGCACCCAGGATCGGCTTTAGTTTCACGTGTATCTCTTAAGCCGGCAGAGAAAACCCACCTGATATGCGCTCCACACAATTGAATAGAGACGCCGTTGATTTTCTATGGGAATTGCAGAAATGACTTCTAAGCCTCAAAATAATGACTTTTTTTCCTAAGGTGGTAGGAATGAAACTCAGTGCGGGCTGGATGGGGTCCCCCCTGGGCACCGCAGACCTAAGCTTGTTTAACTCCTACCTCTTAAAGGGACCGAGAAAAAATGACCTTTTCTGCACTCCAATGTAAGTCAATGGGGCGATTTTTTGGCTATGTGCTAGAAATGAAATTCAGTGCGGATTGGATGACAGGCACCCTAGGCACCCAGGATCGGCTTTAGTTTCACGTGTATCTCTTAAGCCGGCAGAGAAAACCCACCTGATATGCGCTCCACACAATTGAATAGAGACGCCGTTGATTTTCTATGGGAATTGCAGAAATGACTTCTAAGCCTCAAAATAATGACTTTTTTTCCTAAGGTGGTAGGAATGAAACTCAGTGCGGGCTGGATGGGGTCCCCCCTGGGCACCGCAGACCTAAGCTTGTTTAACTCCTACCTCTTAAAGGGACCGAGAAAAAATGACCTTTTCTGCACTCCAATGTAAGTCAATGGGGCGATTTTTTGGCTATGTGCTAGAAATGAAATTCAGTGCGGATTGGATGACAGGCACCCTAGGCACCCAGGATCGGCTTTAGTTTCACGTGTATCTCTTAAGCCGGCAGAGAAAACCCACCTGATATGCGCTCCACACAATTGAATAGAGACGCCGTTGATTTTCTATGGGAATTGCAGAAATGACTTCTAAGCCTCAAAATAATGACTTTTTTTCCTAAGGTGGTAGGAATGAAACTCAGTGCGGGCTGGATGGGGTCCCCCCTGGGCACCGCAGACCTAAGCTTGTTTAACTCCTACCTCTTAAAGGGACCGAGAAAAAATGACCTTTTCTGCACTCCAATGTAAGTCAATGGGGCGATTTTTTGGCTATGTGCTAGAAATGAAATTCAGTGCGGATTGGATGACAGGCACCCTAGGCACCCAGGATCGGCTTTAGTTTCACGTGTATCTCTTAAGCCGGCAGAGAAAACCCACCTGATATGCGCTCCACACAATTGAATAGAGACGCCGTTGATTTTCTATGGGAATTGCAGAAATGACTTCTAAGCCTCAAAATAATGACTTTTTTTCCTAAGGTGGTAGGAATGAAACTCAGTGCGGGCTGGATGGGGTCCCCCCTGGGCACCGCAGACCTAAGCTTGTTTAACTCCTACCTCTTAAAGGGACCGAGAAAAAATGACCTTTTCTGCACTCCAATGTAAGTCAATGGGGCGATTTTTTGGCTATGTGCTAGAAATGAAATTCAGTGCGGATTGGATGACAGGCACCCTAGGCACCCAGGATCGGCTTTAGTTTCACGTGTATCTCTTAAGCCGGCAGAGAAAACCCACCTGATATGCGCTCCACACAATTGAATAGAGACGCCGTTGATTTTCTATGGGAATTGCAGAAATGACTTCTAAGCCTCAAAATAATGACTTTTTTTCCTAAGGTGGTAGGAATGAAACTCAGTGCGGGCTGGATGGGGTCCCCCCTGGGCACCGCAGACCTAAGCTTGTTTAACTCCTACCTCTTAAAGGGACCGAGAAAAAATGACCTTTTCTGCACTCCAATGTAAGTCAATGGGGCGATTTTTTGGCTATGTGCTAGAAATGAAATTCAGTGCGGATTGGATGACAGGCACCCTAGGCACCCAGGATCGGCTTTAGTTTCACGTGTATCTCTTAAGCCGGCAGAGAAAACCCACCTGATATGCGCTCCACACAATTGAATAGAGACGCCGTTGATTTTCTATGGGAATTGCAGAAATGACTTCTAAGCCTCAAAATAATGACTTTTTTTCCTAAGGTGGTAGGAATGAAACTCAGTGCGGGCTGGATGGGGTCCCCCCTGGGCACCGCAGACCTAAGCTTGTTTAACTCCTACCTCTTAAAGGGACCGAGAAAAAATGACCTTTTCTGCACTCCAATGTAAGTCAATGGGGCGATTTTTTGGCTATGTGCTAGAAATGAAATTCAGTGCGGATTGGATGACAGGCACCCTAGGCACCCAGGATCGGCTTTAGTTTCACGTGTATCTCTTAAGCCGGCAGAGAAAACCCACCTGATATGCGCTCCACACAATTGAATAGAGACGCCGTTGATTTTCTATGGGAATTGCAGAAATGACTTCTAAGCCTCAAAATAATGACTTTTTTTCCTAAGGTGGTAGGAATGAAACTCAGTGCGGGCTGGATGGGGTCCCCCCTGGGCACCGCAGACCTAAGCTTGTTTAACTCCTACCTCTTAAAGGGACCGAGAAAAAATGACCTTTTCTGCACTCCAATGTAAGTCAATGGGGCGATTTTTTGGCTATGTGCTAGAAATGAAATTCAGTGCGGATTGGATGACAGGCACCCTAGGCACCCAGGATCGGCTTTAGTTTCACGTGTATCTCTTAAGCCGGCAGAGAAAACCCACCTGATATGCGCTCCACACAATTGAATAGAGACGCCGTTGATTTTCTATGGGAATTGCAGAAATGACTTCTAAGCCTCAAAATAATGACTTTTTTTCCTAAGGTGGTAGGAATGAAACTCAGTGCGGGCTGGATGGGGTCCCCCCTGGGCACCGCAGACCTAAGCTTGTTTAACTCCTACCTCTTAAAGGGACCGAGAAAAAATGACCTTTTCTGCACTCCAATGTAAGTCAATGGGGCGATTTTTTGGCTATGTGCTAGAAATGAAATTCAGTGCGGATTGGATGACAGGCACCCTAGGCACCCAGGATCGGCTTTAGTTTCACGTGTATCTCTTAAGCCGGCAGAGAAAACCCACCTGATATGCGCTCCACACAATTGAATAGAGACGCCGTTGATTTTCTATGGGAATTGCAGAAATGACTTCTAAGCCTCAAAATAATGACTTTTTTTCCTAAGGTGGTAGGAATGAAACTCAGTGCGGGCTGGATGGGGTCCCCCCTGGGCACCGCAGACCTAAGCTTGTTTAACTCCTACCTCTTAAAGGGACCGAGAAAAAATGACCTTTTCTGCACTCCAATGTAAGTCAATGGGGCGATTTTTTGGCTATGTGCTAGAAATGAAATTCAGTGCGGATTGGATGACAGGCACCCTAGGCACCCAGGATCGGCTTTAGTTTCACGTGTATCTCTTAAGCCGGCAGAGAAAACCCACCTGATATGCGCTCCACACAATTGAATAGAGACGCCGTTGATTTTCTATGGGAATTGCAGAAATGACTTCTAAGCCTCAAAATAATGACTTTTTTTCCTAAGGTGGTAGGAATGAAACTCAGTGCGGGCTGGATGGGGTCCCCCCTGGGCACCGCAGACCTAAGCTTGTTTAACTCCTACCTCTTAAAGGGACCGAGAAAAAATGACCTTTTCTGCACTCCAATGTAAGTCAATGGGGCGATTTTTTGGCTATGTGCTAGAAATGAAATTCAGTGCGGATTGGATGACAGGCACCCTAGGCACCCAGGATCGGCTTTAGTTTCACGTGTATCTCTTAAGCCGGCAGAGAAAACCCACCTGATATGCGCTCCACACAATTGAATAGAGACGCCGTTGATTTTCTATGGGAATTGCAGAAATGACTTCTAAGCCTCAAAATAATGACTTTTTTTCCTAAGGTGGTAGGAATGAAACTCAGTGCGGGCTGGATGGGGTCCCCCCTGGGCACCGCAGACCTAAGCTTGTTTAACTCCTACCTCTTAAAGGGACCGAGAAAAAATGACCTTTTCTGCACTCCAATGTAAGTCAATGGGGCGATTTTTTGGCTATGTGCTAGAAATGAAATTCAGTGCGGATTGGATGACAGGCACCCTAGGCACACAGGATCGGCTTTAGTTTCACGTGTATCTCTTAAGGCGGCAGAGAAAATCCACCTGATATGCGCTCCACACAATTGAATAGAGACGCCATTGATTTTCTATGGGAATTGCAGAAATGACTTCTAAGCCTCAAAATAATGACTTTTTTTCCTAAGGTGGTAGGAATGAAACTCAGTGTGGGCTGGATGGGGTCCCCCCTGGGCACCGCAGACCTAAGCTTGTTTAACTCCTACCTCTTAAAGGGACCGAGAAAAAATGACCTTTTCTGCACTCCAATGTAAGTCAATGGGGCGATTTTTTGGCTATGTGCTAGAAATGAAATTCAGTGCGGATTGGATGACAGGCACCCTAGGCACCCAGGATCGGCTTTAGTTTCACGTGTATCTCTTAAGGCGGCAGAGAAAATCCACCTGATATGCGCTCCACACAATTGAATAGAGACGCCATTGATTTTCTATGGGAATTGCAGAAATGACTTCTAAGCCTCAAAATAATGACTTTTTTTCCTAAGGTGGTAGGAATGAAACTCAGTGTGGGCTGGATGGGGTCCCCCCTGGGCACCGCAGACCTAAGCTTGTTTAACTCCTACCTCTTAAAGGGACCGAGAAAAAATGACATTTTCTGCACTCCAATGTAAGTCAATGGGGCGATTTTTTGGCTATGTGCTAGAAATGAAATTCAGTGCGGATTGGATGACAGGCACCCTAGGCACCCAGGATCGGCATTAGTTTCACGTGTATCTCTTAAGCCGGCAGAGAAAATCCACCTGATATGCGCTCCACACAATTGAATAGAGACGCCATTGATTTTCTATGGGAATTGCAGAAATGACTTCTAAGCCTCAAAATAATGACTTTTTTTCCTAAGGTGGTAGGAATGAAACTCAGTGCGGGCTGGATGGGGTCCCCCCTGGGCACCGCAGACCTAAGCTTGTTTAACTCCTACCTCTTAAAGGGACCGAGAAAAAAATGACATTTTCTGCACTCCAATGTAAGTCAATGGGCGATTTTTTGGCTATGTGCTAGAAATGAAATTCAGTGCGGATTGGATGACAGGCACCCTAGGCACCCAGGATCGGCATTAGTTTCATGTGTATCTCTTAAGCCGGCAGAGAAAACCCACCTGATATGCGCTCCACACAATTGAATAGAGACGCCGTTGATTTTCTATGGGAATTGCAGAAATGACTTCTAAGCCTCAAAATAATGACTTTTTTTCCTAAGGTGGTAGGAATGAAACTCAGTGCGGGCTGGATGGGGTCCCCCCTGGGCACCGCAGACCTAAGCTTGTTTAACTCCTACCTCTTAAAGGGACCGAGAAAAAATGACCTTTTCTGCACTCCAATGTAAGTCAATGGGGCGATTTTTTGGCTATGTGCTAGAAATGAAATTCAGTGCGGATTGGATGACAGGCACCCTAGGCACCCAGGATCGGCTTTAGTTTCACGTGTATCTCTTAAGCCGGCAGAGAAAATCCACCTGATATGCGCTCCACACAATTGAATAGAGACGCCATTGATTTTCTATGGGAATTGCAGAAATGACTTCTAAGCCTCAAAATAATGACTTTTTTTCCTAAGGTGGTAGGAATGAAACTCAGTGTGGGCTGGATGGGGTCCCCCCTGGGCACCGCAGACCTAAGCTTGTTTAACTCCTACCTCTTAAAGGGACCGAGAAAAAATGACCTTTTCTGCACTCCAATGTAAGTCAATGGGGCGATTTTTTGGCTATGTGCTAGAAATGAAATTCAGTGCGGATTGGATGACAGGCACCCTAGGCACCCAGGATCGGCTTTAGTTTCACGTGTATCTCTTAAGCCGGCAGAGAAAATCCACCTGATATGCGCTCCACACAATTGAATAGAGACGCCATTGATTTTCTATGGGAATTGCAGAAATGACTTCTAAGCCTCAAAATAATGACTTTTTTTCCTAAGGTGGTAGGAATGAAACTCAGTGTGGGCTGGATGGGGTCCCCCCTGGGCACCGCAGACCTAAGCTTGTTTAACTCCTACCTCTTAAAGGGACCGAGAAAAAATGACCTTTTCTGCACTCCAATGTAAGTCAATGGGGCGATTTTTTGGCTATGTGCTAGAAATGAAATTCAGTGCGGATTGGATGACAGGCACCCTAGGCACCCAGGATCGGCATTAGTTTCACGTGTATCTCTTAAGCCGGCAGAGAAAACCCACCTGATATGCGCTCCACACAATTGAATTAGAGACGCCGTTGATTTTCTATGGGAATTGCAGAAATGACTTCTAAGCCTCAAAATAATGACTTTTTTTCCTAAGGTGGTAGGAATGAAACTCAGTGCGGGCTGGATGGGGTCCCCCCTGGGCACCGCAGACCTAAGCTTGTTTAACTCCTACCTCTTAAAGGGACCGAGAAAAAATGACCTTTTCTGCACTCCAATGTAAGTCAATGGGGCGATTTTTTGGCTATGTGCTAGAAATGAAATTCAGTGCGGATTGGATGACAGGCACCCTAGGCACCCAGGATCGGCTTTAGTTTCACGTGTATCTCTTAAGCCGGCAGAGAAAATCCACCTGATATGCGCTCCACACAATTGAATAGAGACGCCAGTTGATTTTCTATGGGAATTGCAGAAATGACTTCTAAGCCTCAAAATAATGACTTTTTTTCCTAAGGTGGTAGGAATGAAACTCAGTGCGGGCTGGATGGGGTCCCCCCTGGGCACCGCAGACCTAAGCTTGTTTAACTCCTACCTCTTAAAGGGACCGAGAAAAAATGACCTTTTCTGCACTCCAATGTAAGTCAATGGGGCGATTTTTTGGCTATGTGCTAGAAATGAAATTCAGTGCGGATTGGATGACAGGCACCCTAGGCACCCAGGATCGGCTTTAGTTTCACGTGTATCTCTTAAGCCGGCAGAGAAAATCCACCTGATATGCGCTCCACACAATTGAATAGAGACGCCATTGATTTTCTATGGGAATTGCAGAAATGACTTCTAAGCCTCAAAATAATGACTTTTTTTCCTAAGGTGGTAGGAATGAAACTCAGTGTGGGCTGGATGGGGTCCCCCCTGGGCACCGCAGACCTAAGCTTGTTTAACTCCTACCTCTTAAAGGGACCGAGAAAAAATGACCTTTTCTGCACTCCAATGTAAGTCAATGGGGCGATTTTTTGGCTATGTGCTAGAAATGAAATTCAGTGCGGATTGGATGACAGGCACCCTAGGCACCCAGGATCGGCTTTAGTTTCACGTGTATCTCTTAAGCGGCAGAGAAAATCCACCTGATATGCGCTCCACACAATTGAATTAGAGACGCCATTGATTTTCTATGGGAATTGCAGAAATGACTTCTAAGCCTCAAAATAATGACTTTTTTTCCTAAGGTGGTAGGAATGAAACTCAGTGTGGGCTGGATGGGGTCCCCCCTGGGCACCGCAGACCTAAGCTTGTTTAACTCCTACCTCTTAAAGGGACCGAGAAAAAATGACCTTTTCTGCACTCCAATGTAAGTCAATGGGGCGATTTTTTGGCTATGTGCTAGAAATGAAATTCAGTGCGGATTGGATGACAGGCACCCTAGGCACCCAGGATCGGCTTTAGTTTCACGTGTATCTCTTAAGCCGGCAGAGAAAATCCACCTGATATGCGCTCCACACAATTGAATTAGAGACGCCGTTGATTTTCTATGGGAATTGCAGAAATGACTTCTAAGCCTCAAAATAATGACTTTTTTTCCTAAGGTGGTAGGAATGAAACTCAGTGCGGGCTGGATGGGGTCCCCCCTGGGCACCGCAGACCTAAGCTTGTTTAACTCCTACCTCTTAAAGGGACCGAGAAAAAATGACCTTTTCTGCACTCCAATGTAAGTCAATGGGGCGATTTTTTGGCTATGTGCTAGAAATGAAATTCAGTGCGGATTGGATGACAGGCACCCTAGGCACCCAGGATCGGCTTTAGTTTCACGTGTATCTCTTAAGCCGGCAGAGAAAATCCACCTGATATGCGCTCCACACAATTGAATAGAGACGCCGTTGATTTTCTATGGGAATTGCAGAAATGACTTCTAAGCCTCAAAATAATGACTTTTTTTCCTAAGGTGGTAGGAATGAAACTCAGTGCGGGCTGGATGGGGTCCCCCCTGGGCACCGCAACTCTAAGCTTGTTTAACTCCTACCTCTTAAAGGGACCGAGAAAAAATGACCTTTTCTGCACTCCAATGTAAGTCAATGGGGCGATTTTTTGGCTATGTGCTAGAAATGAAATTCAGTGCGGATTGGATGACAGGCACCCTAGGCACCCAGGATCGGCTTTAGTTTCACGTGTATCTCTTAAGGCCGGCAGAGAAAATCCACCTGATATGCGCTCCACACAATTGAATTAGAGACGCCGTTGATTTTCTATGGGAATTGCAGAAATGACTTCTAAGCCTCAAAATAATGACTTTTTTTCCTAAGGTGGTAGGAATGAAACTCAGTGCGGGCTGGATGGGGTCCCCCCTGGGCACCGCAGACCTAAGCTTGTTTAACTCCTACCTCTTAAAGGGACCGAGAAAAAATGACCTTTTCTGCACTCCAATGTAAGTCAATGGGGCGATTTTTTGGCTATGTGCTAGAAATGAAATTCAGTGCGGATTGGATGACAGGCACCCTAGGCACCCAGGATCGGCTTTAGTTTCACGTGTATCTCTTAAGGCGGCAGAGAAAATCCACCTGATATGCGCTCCACACAATTGAATAGAGACGCCGTTGATTTTCTATGGGAATTGCAGAAATGACTTCTAAGCCTCAAAATAATGACTTTTTTTCCTAAGGTGGTAGGAATGAAACTCAGTGCGGGCTGGATGGGGTCCCCCCTGGGCACCGCAGATCTAAGCTTGTTTAACTCCTACCTCTTAAAGGGACCGAGAAAAAATGACATTTTCTGCACTCCAATGTAAGTCAATGGGGCGATTTTTTGGCTATGTGCTAGAAATGAAATTCAGTGCGGATTGGATGACAGGCACCCTAGGCACCCAGGATCGGCTTTAGTTTCACGTGTATCTCTTAAGCCGGCAGAGAAAACCCACCTGATATGCGCTCCACACAATTGAATAGAGACGCCATTGATTTTCTATGGGAATTGCAGAAATGACTTCTAAGCCTCAAAATAATGACTTTTTTTCCTAAGGTGGTAGGAATGAAACTCAGTGTGGGCTGGATGGGGTCCCCCCTGGGCACCGCAGACCTAAGCTTGTTTAACTCCTACCTCTTAAAGGGACCGAGAAAAAATGACCTTTTCTGCACTCCAATGTAAGTCAATGGGGCGATTTTTTGGCTATGTGCTAGAAATGAAATTCAGTGCGGATTGGATGACAGGCACCCTAGGCACCCAGGATCGGCATTAGTTTCACGTGTATCTCTTAAGCCGGCAGAGAAAACCCACCTGATATGCGCTCCACACAATTGAATTAGAGACGCCGTTGATTTTCTATGGGAATTGCAGAAATGACTTCTAAGCCTCAAAATAATGACTTTTTTTCCTAAGGTGGTAGGAATGAAACTCAGTGCGGGCTGGATGGGGTCCCCCCTGGACACCGCAGACCTAAGCTTGTTTAACTCCTACCTCTTAAAGGGACCGAGAAAAAAATGACCTTTTCTGCACTCCAATGTAAGTCAAAGGGGCGATTTTTTGGCTATGTGCTAGAAATGAAATTCAGTGCGGATTGGATGACAGGCACCCTAGGCACCCAGGATCGGCTTTAGTTTCACGTGTATCTCTTAAGCCGGCAGAGAAAACCCACCTGATATGCGCTCCACACAATTGAATTAGAGACGCCGTTGATTTTCTATGGGAATTGCAGAAATGACTTCTAAGCCTCAAAATAATGACTTTTTTTCCTAAGGTGGTAGGAATGAAACTCAGTGCGGGCTGGATGGGGTCCCCCCTGGGCACCGCAGACCTAAGCTTGTTTAACTCCTACCTCTTAAAGGGGACCGAGAAAAAATGACCTTTTCTGCACTCCAATGTAAGTCAATGGGGCGATTTTTTGGCTATGTGCTAGAAATGAAATTCAGTGCGGATTGGATGACAGGCACCCTAGGCACCCAGGATCGGCATTAGTTTCACGTGTATCTCTTAAGCCGGCAGAGAAAACCCACCTGATATGCGCTCCACACAATTGAATTAGAGACGCCGTTGATTTTCTATGGGAATTGCAGAAATGACTTCTAAGCCTCAAAATAATGACTTTTTTTCCTAAGGTGGTAGGAATGAAACTCAGTGCGGGCTGGATGGGGTCCCCCCTGGGCACCGCAGACCTAAGCTTGTTTAACTCCTACCTCTTAAAGGGACCGAGAAAAAATGACATTTTCTGCACTCCAATGTAAGTCAATAGGGGCGATTTTTTGGCTATGTGCTAGAAATGAAATTCAGTGCGGATTGGATGACAGGCACCCTAGGCACCCAGGATCGGCTTTAGTTTCACGTGTATCTCTTAAGCCGGCAGAGAAAATCCACCTGATATGCGCTCCACACAATTGAATAGAGACGCCATTGATTTTCTATGGGAATTGCAGAAATGACTTCTAAGCCTCAAAATAATGACTTTTTTTCCTAAGGTGGTAGGAATGAAACTCAGTGTGGGCTGGATGGGGTCCCCCCTGGGCACCGCAGACCTAAGCTTGTTTAACTCCTACCTCTTAAAGGGACCGAGAAAAAATGACCTTTTCTGCACTCCAATGTAAGTCAATGGGGCGATTTTTTGGCTATGTGCTAGAAATGAAATTCAGTGCGGATTGGATGACAGGCACCCTAGGCACCCAGGATCGGCTTTAGTTTCACGTGTATCTCTTAAGCCGGCAGAGAAAACCCACCTGATATGCGCTCCACACAATTGAATTAGAGACGCCGTTGATTTTCTATGGGAATTGCAGAAATGACTTCTAAGCCTCAAAATAATGACTTTTTTTCCTAAGGTGGTAGGAATGAAACTCAGTGCGGGCTGGATGGGGTCCCCCCTGGGCACCGCAGACCTAAGCTTGTTTAACTCCTACCTCTTAAAGGGACCGAGAAAAAATGACCTTTTCTGCACTCCAATGTAAGTCAATGGGGCGATTTTTTGGCTATGTGCTAGAAATGAAATTCAGTGCGGATTGGATGACAGGC
Organism: Dendropsophus ebraccatus; assembly: GCF_027789765.1. Lineage (NCBI taxonomy): Eukaryota > Metazoa > Chordata > Amphibia > Anura > Hylidae > Dendropsophus > Dendropsophus ebraccatus. The sequence goes on along the minus strand of NW_027210104.1, from coordinate 96,239 downwards.
ACCCTAGGCACCCAGGATCGGCTTTAGTTTCACGTGTATCTCTTAAGCCGGCAGAGAAAATCCACCTGATATGCGCTCCACACAATTGAATAGAGACGCCATTGATTTTCTATGGGAATTGCAGAAATGTACTTCTAAGCCTCAAAATAATGACTTTTTTTCCTAAGGTGGTAGGAATGAAACTCAGTGTGGGCTGGATGGGGTCCCCCCTGGGCACCGCAGACCTAAGCTTGTTTAACTCCTACCTCTTAAAGGGACCGAGAAAAAATGACCTTTTCTGCACTCCAATGTAAGTCAATGGGGCGATTTTTTGGCTATGTGCTAGAAATGAAATTCAGTGCGGATTGGATGACAGGCACCCTAGGCACCCAGGATCGGCTTTAGTTTCACGTGTATCTCTTAAGCCGGCAGAGAAAACCCACCTGATATGCGCTCCACACAATTGAATTAGAGACGCCAGTTGATTTTCTATGGGAATTGCAGAAATGACTTCTAAGCCTCAAAATAATGACTTTTTTTCCTAAGGTGGTAGGAATGAAACTCAGTGCGGGCTGGATGGGGTCCCCCCTGGGCACCGCAGACCTAAGCTTGTTTAACCTCTTAAGGACATATGATGTACCGGTACGTCATATGTCCTCACTCGCACTTCAAAGTGGGGCCGCGCGGCGGCCCCGCTTTGAAGTGCCGCGATCCCGGGTGCCGCGAGTAGCCCGGGACCGCTGCTATTAGCGGGCACGGTCGGATCGCCGTGCCCGCTAATTAGCTAATCGAAGGCAGCTGTCAAAGTTGACAGCTGCCTCCGATTACCGGAGGCAACGTTTCCCTGGGGTCTAGTGGGGGAGATCGCTCCTCCGGGACCTTGTCCCGGAGGAGCGATCTCCGTTACTGATGCCGGCCGGGGACGCGTCCAAGATGGCGCCGTCCTCGGCTCGGCACTCGTTCGTTTTCGGCTGCAGCAGCCGAAAGCAAACGAGTGCCGATCTCATGGATCTCTGCAGCATATCTATGCTGCAGAGATCTCTATGAGAGATCACAGTGTATATACTAGAAGTCCCCCAGGGGGGCTTCTAGTATATGTGTAAAAAAAAAAAATAAAGTGTTGTTTATAGTAAAAAGCCCCCTCCCCTAATAAAAGTCTGAATCACCCCCCTTTTCCCAGGTTTTAAATAAAAGTAAACAAATAAATAAATAAATAAACATGTTTAGTATCGCCGCGTGCGTAATCGCCCGAACTATTAATTAATCACATTCCTGATCTCGCACGGTAAACGGCGTCAGCGCAAAAAAATCCCAAAGTGCAAAATTGCGCATTTTTGGTCGCATCAAATCCAGAAAAAATGTAATAAAAAGCGATCAAAAAGACGTATATGGGCAATCTAGGTACCGATAGAAAGATCACATCATGGCGCAAAAAATGACACCTCGCACAGCCCCATAGACCAAAGGATAAAAGCGCTATAAGCCTGGGAATGGAGCGATTTTAAGGAACCTATATTGGTTAACAACGGTTTGAATTTTTTACAGGCCATCAGATACAATATAAGTTATACATGTTATATATCGTTTTAATCGTAACAACTTGAGGAACATGCATAACAAGTCAGTTTTACCCCAGGGCGAATGGCGTAAAAACACATTTCCCCCAAATAAAAGAAATGCGTTTTTTTTTTCAATTTCACCACACTTTGAATTTTTTTCTGGTTTCGCAGTGTACTTTATGCAAAAATTCAGCCTGTAATTGCAAAGTACAATTAGTGACGCAAAAAATAAGGGCTCATTTGGGTTTCTAGGTGGAAAAATGCAAGTGCTATGACCTTTTATGCACAAGGAGGAAAAACCGAAAACGTAAAAACGAAAATGGGCCATGTCCTTAAAGGGTTAACTCCTACCTCTTAAAGGGACCGAGAAAAAATGACCTTTTCTGCACTCCAATGTAAGTCAATGGGGCGACTTTTTGGCTATGTGCTAGAAATGAAATTCAGTGCGGATTGGATGACAGGCACCCTAGGCACCCAGGATCGGCTTTAGTTTCACGTGTATCTCTTAAGCCGGCAGAGAAAATCCACCTGATATGCGCTCCACACAATTGAATAGAGACGCCATTGATTTTCTATGGGAATTGCAGAAATGACTTCTAAGCCTCAAAATAATGACTTTTTTTCCTAAGGTGGTAGGAATGAAACTCAGTGCGGGCTGGATGGGGTCCCCCCTGGGCACCGCAGACCTAAGCTTGTTTAACTCCTACCTCTTAAAGGGACCGAGAAAAAATGACCTTTTCTGCACTCCAATGTAAGTCAATGGGGCGATTTTTTGGCTATGTGCTAGAAATGAAATTCAGTGCGGATTGGATGACAGGCACCCTAGGCACCCAGGATCGGCTTTAGTTTCACGTGTATCTCTTAAGCCGGCAGAGAAAACCCACCTGATATGCGCTCCACACAATTGAATTAGAGACGCCGTTGATTTTCTTGCAAATTATATTTTTATTAAAGAAAGAATTTTTTAACCACTTGAATAAAGTAACTATTAGTCGCTTTTAAAAGTAGAAATTATTAACAATGTTATCAGTCGCTTATAAAGTATTATGAAACATGCTGGAGTAACAATGCAAAAGGAAGTGTGCGTAATCATCATCTCAACAAATACCAAGCAAAAAAAAAAAAAAACGAAAAAGAACAAAAATATGGACAAACAAAAGAGGGAGAGAAGAAGAGGAATGAAGAAGAGAAGGTAGGGAAGGGTATGTGCAGCTAGTTCAGTGACTATGAAAGAATTCCTAAACCGTATTCGCTTTATTCACAAAATCTTACTCAGATTAACTGAAAAATTCTTACAGGTATACTACATTGGCGTCTCAAGGACACATCTCAATGTTATATTTGAGATTAAAGATTTAAATGCAAACTGTTAAAGATTGGTTCATATGTGTCTAAGATCGGTGCAAAAGATAATTATCAATATCTTTAAATTCAGCTAATGAAGGATTGTACGTCCAACCTTATCTATGTATAAAATACTCTTGAATTAGTTGTGAGCTTTCAAATGTATAAACTACCATTTTTCGTTTCATGGATGTGTCTCTGAGTCACCAAAGCACTAATTTGAAACTGCACAAAAAGAAAAAGGGTAAGAAACAAAAGGAAAGAAGGAGAAAAAAAAAAAGCAAAAAACCAAAAAAGCGTACTAAGTACGCAAAGGGACTAAGTGTGACAAATGTCACCAAGTCTTGTATGAACAAGACATACTACGAGGGTACGTGAATTGGCGCGTCGGTGGAGTCTCAGGATAATAGCTAGTTCTTGGCCTAAGTTGCGATGTAAATAAGGCTACTCTTACTGAAAGAAATAAATCTGTGGAGCACGAAAAAGAATAATGTGAATCTACTTAGCTGTCGGGGGTACAGGGAGAGAAGCGCATTAGAAGATGGTGGAGAAACAAGATAAATAATACCTTAATATATATAACAAGCTTACTGTAGTTGTCGAAAATAGCTTATATCACCATTTTGTTATATATATAAAACATGCTTACTGCCTCTTGGGATGAATAAAGAGAACATTATAATCAAAGATACATGTAGAGAGAACATATGCTAAAGAAGAGTAAGCAGGTTATGGATAAGTGTCCACTCTCAAAACAATAAGTACAACCTATTCCAGGATGCCGTATCAGTAAGTCTCATAGAGTTTTCCGCCTCATCTGAAGATCTAGTATAGAAATTGGAGCATATCAAGCGTGTCGAAATTGGTTAAACTGTATCCACGTCCTTTTTCAAAATCAAGTATTTTTCTTCTTTCTTTGTGGAAGAGGGTCTGAAGCTGGATTGTCTGAAGATCTGTTTGTAGAAATGCTGGCATGTGCTTGTGTAATATATATTAGTGGTGGAAGAACTCTTGTGCGATATAAATCAAACCAATGTGGAGCCATTGTGATGTGGATTAGTCTCAAAGTTAGTCATATATGTTTGGTTTTTCTTTTTGGAGGTATTGCTGAAGGTCAAAACACTATCATTTTCCATCTTATAATGAGCCTTGACAGTTGTTGCTAATTCTGCTCTCTCAAGTCTATGGGCCAAATTACTCTCCAAATGAGACAAAATGGCTGCTGGAACTGCATTATATTTTTATGTAATAGCCCGATTTCCCTGAATCTCCTTTTGTCTGTCCTGGGTGTAAGGGGAGATCGGGGGTCCTTTTTTGCCCATACTCACAATTGCTTGTCTCTCCTGGTGTCTGCAGGTTAGCATAGGGCAATTTAGGGCCTTTATGTGCAGGAATGCAGGATCCAAGATGGCTGCCGAATCAACAACAGTAGGGAAGCCTCGGCTGTTCCTCTTCCCTGTGTCTCCTCTCTGCTGCCTCGATTTTTCTGAATAGGTGCTCAGATTGCTCCTGATGCCTTCACCTGTCTCTCCATTCCTCACTTGTCACTGGAAACCCGACATTTCTGAAGAAGACAGCTATAGATCGGCTGCTGACCACGGAGCTCTTCTCAGGCACGTCCTCTCCCCGGCGGGCCAAGCCACGCCAGCCGTTGATTTTCTATGGGAATTGCAGAAATGACTTCTAAGCCTCAAAATAATGACTTTTTTTCCTAAGGTGGTAGGAATGAAACTCAGTGCGGGCTGGATGGGGTCCCCCCTGGGCACCGCAGACCTAAGCTTGTTTAACTCCTACCTCTTAAAGGGACCGAGAAAAAAATGACATTTTCTGCACTCCAATGTAAGTCAATGGGGCGATTTTTTGGCTATGTGCTAGAAATGAAATTCAGTGCGGATTGGATGACAGGCACCCTAGGCACCCAGGATCGGCTTTAGTTTCACGTGTATCTCTTAAGCCGGCAGAGAAAATCCACCTGATATGCGCTCCACACAATTGAATAGAGACGCCATTGATTTTCTATGGGAATTGCAGAAATGACTTCTAAGCCTCAAAATAATGACTTTTTTTCCTAAGGTGGTAGGAATGAAACTCAGTGTGGGCTGGATGGGGTCCCCCCTGGGCACCGCAGACCTAAGCTTGTTTAACTCCTACCTCTTAAAGGGACCGAGAAAAAATGACCTTTTCTGCACTCCAATGTAAGTCAATGGGGCGATTTTTTGGCTATGTGCTAGAAATGAAATTCAGTGCGGATTGGATGACAGACACCCTAGGCACCCAGGATCGGCTTTAGTTTCACGTGTATCTCTTAAGCCGGCAGAGAAAACCCACCTGATATGCGCTCCACACAATTGAATTAGAGACGCCGTTGATTTTCTATGGGAATTGCAGAAATGACTTCTAAGCCTCAAAATAATGACTTTTTTTCCTAAGGTGGTAGGAATGAAACTCAGTGCGGGCTGGATGGGGTCCCCCCTGGGCACCGCAGACCTAAGCTTGTTTAACTCCTACCTCTTAAAGGGACCGAGAAAAAATGACCTTTTCTGCACTCCAATGTAAGTCAATGGGGCGATTTTTTGGCTATGTGCTAGAAATGAAATTCAGTGCGGATTGGATGACAGGCACCCTAGGCACCCAGGATCGGCTTTAGTTTCACGTGTATCTCTTAAGCCGGCAGAGAAAATCCACCTGATATGCGCTCCACACAATTGAATAGAGACGCCATTGATTTTCTATGGGAATTGCAGAAATGACTTCTAAGCCTCAAAATAATGACTTTTTTTCCTAAGGTGGTAGGAATGAAACTCAGTGTGGGCTGGATGGGGTCCCCCCTGGGCACCGCAGACCTAAGCTTGTTTAACTCCTACCTCTTAAAGGGACCGAGAAAAAATGACCTTTTCTGCACTCCAATGTAAGTCAATGGGGCGATTTTTTGGCTATGTGCTAGAAATGAAATTCAGTGCGGATTGGATGACAGGCACCCTAGGCACCCAGGATCGGCTTTAGTTTCACGTGTATCTCTTAAGCCGGCAGAGAAAACCCACCTGATATGCGCTCCACACAATTGAATTAGAGACGCCGTTGATTTTCTATGGGAATTGCAGAAATGACTTCTAAGCCTCAAAATAATGACTTTTTTTTCCTAAGGTGGTAGGAATGAAACTCAGTGCGGGCTGGATGGGGTCCCCCCTGGGCACCGCAGACCTAAGCTTGTTTAACTCCTACCTCTTAACCCCTTAAGGACAGAGCCTGAAATGGCCTTAAGGACCGGAGCAAATTTTATGAATTTGACCAGTGTCACTTTATTCATTAATAACTTCGGGATGCTTTTACCTATCCGGCTGATTCTGAGATTGTTTTCTCGTGACATATTGTACTTCACATTTCTTGTAAATTGGAGTCGATACTTATAACGAATCTTTATGAAAAAACCCAAAATAGCGTGAAAAATTGTGAAAAAATGCATTTTTCCAACTTTAAAACTTTTCTGCTTATACAGAAAATGGTTATACCACATAAATTATATATTAAATAGCATTAGCAACATGTCTACTTTATGTTGGCGGCATTTATTAAACTATATTTCATTTTTTTAGACAATAGGAAGCTTAAAACATTAGCAGCAAATTTCCAAATTTTCAGTAAAATTTCAAAATCAGATATTTTTAGGGAACTGTTCAGGTTTAAAGTGTATTTGAGGGGACTGTGTGTTAGAAAGCCTCACGAAGCACCCCATTTCAGAAACTGCACCCCCTAAACTCTGCAAAAGCACATCCAGAAAGTTTTTTAACCCTTTAGGGGAGTCACAGAAATAAAAGCTAAGTGTGTAAGAAATTTGAAAATTTTAATTTTCTGTGCAGAGATTTTATTGTAATCCAATATTTTTCATAATTATAAACCTATTACCAGAGAAATGCACCCCAATATTGATTGCCCCATTTCTGCAGTTTATAGAAATACCCCATATGTGGCCCTATTGCGCTATTTGACGCAACCACAAGCCTCAGATATAAGGGAGCGCCTAGTGAATTTCAATGGCTCCGTTATTTTTGGTCATTTTTGACTGTACCACTTCAGGTTGGCAGAGGCTCTGGGGTGCCAAAACCTAAAAAACACCCCTAAAGGGACACCATTTAGAAAACTACACCCCTCAAGGAATGTAACAAGGGGTGCGGTGAGCATCTGGACCCCACAGGTGCTTCACAGATTTTCCAAACAATATGGCTTGAAAAAAGACTAAAGTATTTTTTACACTAAAATGTTGTTCTAGCCTTCAATTTTTCATTTTCACAAAGGGATAAAAGGAAAAAAAAAACACAAAACATGTAGCGCAGTTTCTCCCGAGTACGGAAATACCCCACATGTGGACATAAAGTGCCAAGCGGGCGCAGGACGAGCCTCCAAAGGGAAGGAGCGCCAATTGGCTTTTGGAAGCTGGATTTCACTGGAATGGATTTCAAGGGCCATGTCGCATTTACAGAGCCCTCGTGCTGCCAAGACACTGTAAACCCCCCACAAGTGACCCCATTCTGGAAACTACACCCCTCAAGGAATCTAACAAGGGGTGCAGTGAGCATATGGACCCCACTGGTGACGGGCACAAATGTGGAAAAATGTGACGTGAAAGTGAAAATTTTCATTTTTTCACTTTCATGGCACAAATGTGCCCGTCATCCAGGGGTCCATATCCTCACTGCACCCCTTGTTAGATTCCCTGAGGGCTGCAGTTTCCAGAATGGGGTCACTTGTGGGGGGTTTACAGTGTTTTGGCAGCACAAGGGCTCTGTAAATGCGACATGGCGTTCATCATCCATTCTAGCCAAATCCAACCTCTAAAATCCAAATGGCGCTCCTTCCCTTCGGAGGCTTGCCCTGCACCCACATGGCGCTTTATGTCCACATGTGGGGTATTTACGGACTCGGGGGAAATTGCTCTACACATTTTGTGTGTTTTTTTCTCTTTTAACCCCTTGTGAAAATGATAAATTCAAGGCTAGACCAACATTATAGTGTAAAAAATTTAATATTTCATTTTCACGCCACATTGTTCCACATTTGTGCCCGTCACCAGTGGGGTCCATATGCTGACTACACCCCTTGTTACATTCCTTGAGGGGTGTAGTTTCCATAATAGGGTCACTTGTGGGGGGTTTAACTGTCTTGGCAACACAGGGGCCTTTTGAATGCAACATGGCCCCTCGAAATCCATTCCATCCAAATCCAGCCTTCAAAAACCAAATGGCGCACCTTCCCTTTGGAGGCTTACCCTGCACCCGCATGGCGCTTTATGTCCACATGTGGGGTATTTCCGTACTCAGGGGAAATTGCTCTACACATTGTGTTTTTTTTTATCTTTTAACCCCTTGTGAAAATGAAAAAATCAAGACAAGATCAATGATTTAGAGTAAAAATTTTAAAAAAATTACACTAAATGTTGGCCTAGCCTTGATTTTTTTCCATTTCCACAAGGGGTTAAAAAAGAAAATGAACACAAAACGTGTAGGGTAGTTTCCCCTGAGTACGAAAATACCCCACATGTGGACATAATTTGCCATATGGGCACAGGGCAAGTCACCAAAAGGACAGAGCGCCATTTAGAGGCTGGAATGGGGGATGGAGGCCATGTCGCAATTACAAAGCTCCTGTGCTGCCAGAACAGTAGAAACCCCCGACAAGTGACCCAATTCTGGAAACTACACCCCATAAGGAATCTAACAAGGGGTGCAGTGAGCATATGGACCCCACTAGTGATGGGCACATGTGTAGGACATGTGCCGTGAAAATAAAAAATACCATTTTTTTCATTTTCACGTCCCAAATGTGGCCGTCACCAGGGGGCCATATACCCGCTGCCCCACTTGTTAGATTCCTTATGGGGTGTAGTTTCCAGAATGGGGTCACTTGTGGGGGGTTTCTACTGTCCTGGCCGCACAGAGGCTTTGTAATTGCATCATGGTATCCTCTAATGGGATTGGCGGCCATACCTACTTAGCTGGGGAAAAGGGACAATTCTAATTTATTTGGGGGTATTAGGCCAATTATTAGTTTATAAGGTTGGAAATGACAGGTGTCCATCAAATTCAACCTGTGTTGATCCAGAGGAAGGCAAAAAACCCCTCGTGAGGCAGACGACAGTAGCCTCATCACAGGGGAAAAATTCCTTCCCGACTCCATATTGGCGATCAGAATAATCCCTGGATCAACGTGACCCCTGAAATAGGAATAAGGGACAGAATTTAGATAATGTAGAACCCCAATGACGTGTGGTGCGCCTTGGAGCGATCCAGTATGCAGAGGCCGGGGGGATCAGGACAGGTGTCACACTGGAAAATGTTGTCCTTCCTGATCCCCCTGTTACTCCACACTCTGCACTTCTTCTGGGGTCTCCTGTTCTCCAGTGTGGGGGACGTCACCTGGAAAATGTTGTCCTGGTGCGATACGGGGTCCCTCATATCCAGAAGCGCTGGGGCCGCTCCATGGCTGCTAAATATTAGGGCTCTATTACTACTTCTGATATGTTCGGATCGTGCCGCAAGCTACAGTAGCTCGGGCAGCGAGGGACCGGAAGAGGGGGTGCTGGTATAAAGGTTATCCCCGTACAGGTGGTGACCTTTATCCAGCAGTGGGATGATCAGTTCCCGGACGATCTTCCCACTTGTTCCGAGGATGGGGGGGGGGGCATCTGGGGCTGGATTTGAGTGTCCCTTCCTTCATACACTCTAAGGGTACGTGCACACTGCGGAATCGCGAAGGATAACCCTTTGTGCATTCCGCAGTTGGCACCCGCCGGCGGACTGATGCAGGCGCACGTCTCCGTCCGTGTCGTAGACTCCATTCTATGCACGGGCGGATTCCGCTCTGCGTCCAACGTGTTGATGGAATGACGGATAATGGAATCCGCCCATGCATAGGATAGAGTCTATGACACGGGCGGAGACGCGCCCCTGCATCAGTCCGCCGGCGGGTGCCAGCTGCGGAATGCACAAAGGGTTATCCTTCGCCATTCCGCAGTGTGCACGTACCCTAAATCTGTAAGTGTACCCTGAGGTACTCTCACAGAGTTTGTAGAATTTCACGCCATACCGTCATCTCTTATTGGGACGGTACTGGCGGAAAAGACGTGTCTGGGGGGCAGCGTACGCTACGCTACTCCCAGACACGTCACTGGATGATGAGGAGGATGAGGATGAATGGAGGAAAGAAGGATCCCCCCAATTCATCCTCACTGGCTGTTTCGGTGTCGGAGGCAATAATAATGTATGCGTCCGACACCGAAAACACCCTGGGGGCCATCTTTATATGGGGATTGGTATATGGGGTATGTAGTGGTGTAGTGTAAAACTTTATTCAATGTAGTGTGGTGTAATGTAGTGTTTTTTTACGTGTTTTTTACAGTAAGTATACAAAAAAAACCTACGCCAAAAATGGTGTTGCTGATGAATGCCGCACTTATGTTCGGCACTTATCAGCAGACCGTGGCAGTAGGATATAAAAAAAAAACACCCTACGCCAAAAAGGAGGAGTTGCTGATTAGCAGCGCACTTTCGTGCGATGCTGATCAACACTCAGCGGCGATAGGGTGCGGAAAATAGAAAAAAAAAAAATTGGGAAAAAAAATTTTTTTTTTACTACATTCTGAACATCCCTGTAGTGGCTGATACGTGTATTACACTTATCAGCCGCTAGGGGGCAGCAGAGCGCAAGATCCGAAAATAGACGACGCTGGAGCCGGAAAAATACGAAAAAAGACGACGCTGGAGCCGGAAAGAGACGATCGGGACTCACGGAAGAAGCCGAAGTCCCGACAAGAGGAAGTGGACGCCGGGAACCCGGAAGACGCCGATCAGGACCCCGGGACAGGTGAGTAATGTACAAATACCTGCTCCGGACCCCTCAGCTACCTAGCTGAGGGGTCCGGAGCAGGTATTTATTACTTGTGGGGACTTTGATCGCCGTGAACGGCCGGCCGGCTGGCCGGCCGTTCACGGCGATCGGGACGGTGGTACCGTGACCACCATTACTTTTTACAGTAATGGCGGTCGGTGCCGTCCTCGGACAGCACCGACCGCCATTTTTTTCCGGGTCATCGGGCCACCGATGGCCCGGAAAGGTTCCGATCGCCGCTATGGGCTTATCAGCCAATAGCGGCGATCGTCGGCATGGGGGGGGTTAACAACCCTCCATGCCGACAGGGAGAGATGGCCTGCTATGTATTATAGCAGGCTATCTCCCCCGATCGGGACCCGGCCGGCCGCGGCGCCCGTTTAAAGGGATGACGTACCGGCACGTCATGGGTCCTTAAGTGACAGTGATCCATGACGTGCCGGTACGTCATGGGTCCTTAAGAGGTTAAAGGGACCGAGAAAAAATGACCTTTTCTGCACTCCAATGTAAGTCAATGGGGCGATTTTTTGGCTATGTGCTAGAAATGAAATTCAGTGCGGATTGGATGACAGGCACCCTAGGCACCCAGGATCGGCTTTAGTTTCACGTGTATCTCTTAAGCCGGCAGAGAAAACCCACCTGATATGCGCTCCACACAATTGAATTAAAGACGCCGTTGATTTTCTATGGGAATTGCAGAAATGACTTCTAAGCCTCAAAATAATGACTTTTTTTCCTAAGGTGGTAGGAATGAAACTCAGTGCGGGCTGGATGGGGTCCCCCCTGGGCACCGCAGACCTAAGCTTGTTTAACTCCTACCTCTTAAAGGGACCGAGAAAAAAATGACATTTTCTGCACTCCAATGTAAGTCAATGGGGCGATTTTTTGGCTATGTGCTAGAAATGAAATTCAGTGCGGATTGGATGACAGGCACCCTAGGCACCCAGGATCGGCTTTAGTTTCACGTGTATCTCTTAAGGCGGCAGAGAAAATCCACCTGATATGCGCTCCACACAATTGAATAGAGACGCCATTGATTTTCTATGGGAATTGCAGAAATGACTTCTAAGCCTCAAAATAATGACTTTTTTTCCTAAGGTGGTAGGAATGAAACTCAGTGTGGGCTGGATGGGGTCCCCCCTGGGCACCGCAGACATAAGCTTTTAACTCCTACCTCTTAAAGGGACCGAGAAAAAATGACCTTTTCTGCACTCCAATGTAAGTCAATGGGGCGATTTTTTGGCTATGTGCTAGAAATGAAATTCAGTGCGGATTGGATGACAGGCACCCTAGGCACCCAGGATCGGCTTTAGTTTCACGTGTATCTCTTAAGCCGGCAGAGAAAACCCACCTGATATGCGCTCCACACAATTGAATTAGAGACGCCGTTGATTTTCTATGGGAATTGCAGAAATGACTTCTAAGCCTCAAAATAATGACTTTTTTTCCTAAGGTGGTAGGAATGAAACTCAGTGCGGGCTGGATGGGGTCCCCCCTGGGCACCGCAGACCTAAGCTTGTTTAACTCCTACCTCTTAAAGGGACCGAGAAAAAATGACATTTTCTGCACTCCAATGTAAGTCAATGGGGCGATTTTTTGGCTATGTGCTAGAAATGAAATTCAGTGCGGATTGGATGACAGGCACCCTAGGCACCCAGGATCGGCTTTAGTTTCACGTGTATCTCTTTTTTTTATAAATTGTTTATTTTCAAAGTTTTTCAAAACAGAGTACATAAACAAACATACATTGGAGGCATGAAAGACTTCCGGTTACATAGACTTCAGGGCCAACACCATAGAACAAGTTACACATAATCACGCTGAGAAAACGTCACTTTCAGTTGGGGCTACGCGTATATCAGCCCAGAAGATGCCCAGGGGCCTAACGGGCCATTATATAGGGACCGGAAGCACCAATCATAAAACATACTAAAAAGAGAAAAGAAAAAAAAAAAAAAAAAAAAAGAAAAAGGGGGTAACAAAGACAAGACAGAAACATGAGGGGTAGAACTAGTCAGGGTGTCAGGTGGTAGTGGGTGAATGGGAGAGTTCATAGTAAGTATCCCATGGGGCCCAGACCTTCAGGAACTTATCCACTCTATTTTCTTGGGACGCAGAGATATGTTCTAGTCTCCTAACATCTTGTATGCGATTTACTAGTTCAACAGCCGTTGGGATGAGACATTGCTTCCAGTACTTAGCTAGGAGGCATTTTGAGGCAGTTAGTATATATAAGAATAATCTCGCTTGGTGCTTTCTCATGGTCTTAGGAGGGACATTCAAAATATAGGAAAGCGGGGTGAGAGGTACTACCTGCCCCAAGACCGCAGCGGTTAGGCCTTGGACTCCGTTCCAAAACGGCTTCAGCACCGGACAGTCCCAAAAAATGTGTGTAAGGGTACCCCGGTGTACTAGGCATCTCCAGCACTCCGGCGGGGTGTTGGGGTACAGACGGTGTAATAAATCAGGGGTGTGATACCAAAAATAGAGAATCTTATATTGATTCTCTTTGTAAGAGATGCAGGAAGACGACTTGGCTGCCTGAGACCAGACAATCTGCCATATACCGTGCGATAATGGCCGCTGCAGGTAGTCCTCCCATTTCTCCATATACTTATGTTGTGAGGTAGAGCCAGTGGGAGGGGAGTTAATAATAGAATATATCATTGATATCAGCCCCTTAGTAGATGGGGGACCTTTACATAGTTGCTCGAACATAGTGGGTTTTTGAAAGGGTTTATGGTCTGTGATCTGAGCCGCATAATAAGAGATCTTTTCATGATAGGCATTCGCCCGAAGGGGCAGGTCAAACCGCTCTCGGAGTGTCTGGAATGGGATAACCTGCCGGGTGAATGGACATACTATATCCGCATAATGAAATAATCTAGCCCTTTGCCAGGGTGAGATCTCATCATAGTTATAGGCTCCCGGGATCAGTTCTGTGTATAAGAATGGGGCTAGTGGAGAAGGGCGTGATCGTAAGGGGAAGTGGAGAACACTTTGCTTCCAAACGTCCCAGGTATGCTTCGAAGGGCCCAGTAAGGAGAGGGTATCAGGGGGAGGGGCAGGGGACCAAATTAAGTTACTGGGGTGTAAGGGCGCCAACCACAATTTTTCAATCTCAACCCATTTAGTGTAGGCGAGCAGGTTGGTCCAAAATGGGATGTTCCGCAGATGGACTGCCAGGTAATATTTATAGAAGTCCGGCATGGCAAGCCCCCCATCACCCCGTCCCGCACAAAGCACTGATTGGGCTACCCTATGCCGCCCCCCATTCCAGACAAACCTGAGCAGCGACCTCTGTAATTTTCGGATTGCCAGTTTAGGGATAGGTACAGGCAGTGTTTCCAACAGGTAGAGGAACCGAGGGAGTATGTTCATTTTAACAGCATTTATCCTGCCTATAAGGGAGAGGGGTAGTTTGGCCCATTTGATCAATTGCAATGAAATATCCTGGAATAATAGAGGAAAATTATGTTTATATAGCGTGTGATAGGCCGGGGTGATGTTAGTGCCTAGATATCGGAGGGAGTGTTCACCCCACCTATAGGGATAGGATGCCTGCAGGAGGGAGGTTACAGAGTCGGGAAGGTTTATCGCCAGTGCTTCAGTTTTATGGGAGTTTATTTTATACCCCGACAAAGTGCCAAATTCCTCTAACAGGGAGTGCAGGTTAGGGAGGGTGACCAGGGGATTTCTCAAGGTCAGCAGGACATCATCCGCAAAAAGAGACAGCTTAAATTCCCGGTCCCTGACCCGAACCCCCTGAACATTTGGAGAGAGACGTATTTTCGCCGCGAGGGGTTCCATGCTGAGGACAAAAAGTAACGGGGATAGAGGGCAGCCTTGACGCGTGCCATTCCTGATAGGGATCGACGTCGACATCGCGTGGGCAAGTTTAACTCTTGCTAAAGGGGTTGCATATAGTGCTCGTGTCGCCTGCAGGAATGCACCAGAAATACCAAAGGCCTCCATGGCTGAGAACAAGAAAGGCCAGCCCAACCTATCAAAGGCCTTTTCGGCATCTAGACTCAACACCAGGCCTTGGGATTCAGTCTGGTTTAGAATCTCGATGAGGTCAATGGTACGTCTGGTGTTATCCCCCGCTTGTCTATTCATAACGAATCCCACCTGGTCCGCGTGCACAAGTGTCGGTAGGTGCATTCCTAATCTGATTGCTAATATTTTGGTGAAAATTTTTAGGTCGGCATTCAGAAGGGAAATGGGGTGGTAGCTGGCCGGGTCGGAGGGGTCTTTACCTACTTTGGGGACCACAGTAATGAATGAGTCCAGCAGCCTCGGAGGGACAGGGTTACCATTTAAAAAGGAGTTGTACATCTCAAGAAGATAAGGAGTCAGAATGGGGGCAAATGTCTTATAGTAGGCATAAGGGAGTCCGTCTGGCCCTGGTGATTTCCCATTAGGGAGATTTTTAATCACATTAGACAGCTCCTCCAGGGTGATGGACCCATTCAGAGATGTTAAATCAGAGGGTGAGAGTTTCGGCAATTGGCAGGAGGTTAAGTACTGTTGGAGGACGTGAGTGCGTTGTAACGGGTCAGGTGGGAGGGAGTCAGGAAGGGAGTATAAGGAGGTGTAGTATTCCGCAAGTATGGCTGCAATTTTATTTGGGTCGTGGTGAAGGTGACCTTGCTTATCTTTCATGGCAAAAGGGGAGGTCAAGAGAGTACTATCTTTCAGTTGGGAGGCTAGCAGCGTGTGGGTCTTGTTGGCCTTATCATAATATTTGTGTTTAGTAAAATATAGTAAACGGCTAGCCCTAGATGTGGCTAGATCTTTCAATTGGTTACGGATAGCTACCACGTCTCGGAGTAGCGACAGGGAGGGGCGTCGGGACAGTAAAGTTTCCTTGGATTTTAGCTGTTGCGTAAGCGAGGAGGTCTGGAGTTCCCGGTCCCTTTTAAGATAAGAAGACAGGGAAATACAGTTTCCTCGGAAGACGGCCTTATGGGCCTCCCATAGGACTGATGGGCTAGATACACTGTCCACATTAAGCTGGAAGTAATCACGCAGTCCCGCCGCCAAAGAATCCCTATGTGGAGGGTGCTTCAACAGTGCCTCATTCAGTCGCCAGTGACACACCCTGCGGGGGCGAGACGACAGTTCAATGTCTAGGGAGACGGGGGCGTGATCCGACCAAGTAATGGGATGAATGTCTGCCTGCGTCATGGATCTAAGCCCCATAACGTTCCCTAAAAAGAGATCAATCCTGGTATGAGTATGGTGGGGGTGAGAGTAAAAGGTGTATGCTTTAGCTGTGGGTTGTCCTATTCTCCACAGGTCATAGAGAAAATGTCGCCTAAGTGTCCTGCGAAAGGCCGCAGAGAGCTGCTTGGCATGTTTGGAGGGAGATACTGGAGCGAGTGTTTGCCTATCCCAGATCTCCGAGGGGGGTATATTAAAGTCCCCTCCCACTAATAAAAGAGCGGGCGGCAGACGGGCAACTCTGGCTAGGACACTATCCAGGAATCCCACTTGACCGGAGTTAGGAGCATAAAGGTTACAAAGCGTAACCGGAGTCCCCTGTAAGGACCCTTGGAGGAGAATAAAGCGACCTTGGGAGTCAATGTCCGAGGTATCTACCTGCAGCGGGCAATTTCTGCCAATCAATATAGCCACTCCTGCCCTTTTTTTATCTTTAGGGGCCATGTACACCTGGGGAAACCTATGAAGAGCAAACTTAAAAGAGCACGTTTCATCATGGTGAGTCTCCTGAATGAAAGCAACGTCAGCCTTCAGATGGGCCAATTCTCTCAACAATAAGCGTCTCTTCAAATCTGAGTTAAGGCCCTTCACATTTATCGTCACAAGACGCACCATGATGAGGCAGCTGTGGAAGCAACAAGACAGGATACCTGTACCCTACACATCAGGGTTCGTATAGCAGTCCCTCGGGGTCCCAGCGAGCCCTTCGGGGGTAGGGGAGATCTCACGGCAGCAATTTCCCATTCAACATCATGGAGACTATGGAACTGAAAAACCTGAAACAAAAGGAAGAACACACAACAGACAGACTTGGGGGGTTGACAGGACAAGACATGAACAAACAAATTAAAACCTATGATAACAAAATCAAAATAGAACACAATGCACCTAAGGAGTATCCCGTACTCCTCAGGTGACCGCCAGGCGTGGGGAAGGTTAAGGACACCACCTTCCCCACGGCTGCCCCACCCACATCCAGGGGGAGTCGGCACTAATCCCGGCAGGTAATAGGGGGATCGAGACGGAAAGGGGGCAGGGTGAGTAAGGAGGAGAAAAAGAGGACTGGGGCCCTGTGCCAACATCTGTAATAACAGGTAAAGAAAAAAACAAAACTCTCTCCCTCCCACTGCTATTAAAAGACAGAGAAATAGAATGGTTAGCGGTATAATAGAGTAAGGACCAAAACATAGAAAAGTGGAGAGTTCAAGGCCCGCACAGGCCATCAGGAGGGGTTAGGAATCTCCCAGAGCCAGCAGGAGCACACTTCAAGTGGGTTGGGAAAGTCCAGCTGACTTGGTGCGTCGAGATGGAGTTCCAGAAGAGGTGCGTTTCTTCCGTGAGTGTACCGGGGTCCACACCGGCGGGGGTGGGGGAGGTGGGGGTAAGAGTTCCCAGTTTTGAAGACGAGGGGGAGCGATATCCAGGGTCTCACAGAAGCTCTCCAAATCTCCCGCTGTTTTCAACGTGGCCGAGCGGCCATTCTTCCTGGCTGTCAAGCTGAAGGGGAATCCCCAGCGGTACAAAATGTTGGCATCGCGGAGCACCTGGAGCAAAGGACGGAGTCGTCTCCTCTTCTGAAGGGTGACCCAGGATAAGTCGGGCAGCAATTGTAAGGAGGCTCCATCAAATTCAATGTTCTGTACATCACGGACTTTGGTCATAATGGCGTCCTTTGTTAGGTAATCTGTGACGCAGCAGATTACGTCTCTAGGCAGGGGGGATGCATCTTTGGGTCTCAGGGCTCTATGCGCCCTATCTAGCTGTATCTGGTGGTCTGAAGGAGCCCCGAGGATCTTGTTGAATATTATTTCCAGTGTGCGTCTGAGTTCGTTGTCACGAATTGTTTCGGGGAGGCCTCTCACCCTTATATTATGCCGGCGGCCTCTATTATCGAGATCCTCTAGGTGACGTTGGTATTCACATAGGGCCACATGTTGAGAGGCTACTGTGGTTTGCAGGTCTGCAATGTAAGAACGTGTATTGTCATGGTCATCTTCTAAGGACTCTATTCTCTGTGACATGGCCTGTAAATCCTGCCTCACAGTGGCTATTTCCGCCTTACATGCCTCCCGCACTTCAGTAATCAGAGAGCGAAAGTCCTCTTTAGTGGGCATATTCTGTAGAAAACGTGACCAATTGTCATCTGCTAGCGTAGGGAATTCCTCTCTGTCTGAGGTAGTGGATTGAGAGGACCACCATTCATTTCTAGCCTCAGATGTATGGCTAGCCTTCCCTGCTTTTCCCCTCGGGTCTGTGGGATTCATAGTGTCCCTGTCTGCAGCTGGGGCATTAGGCATGGTATGAGTGGGGGGACGCTGCGGTTTGGGAGGCAGCTCACCGCCCGACACCGCGGTTTGTGAGGGTCCCAGCAGGGGAGATGAGGGATGAGGCGCGGTGCGGGGCAGCGCAGGACTCACAGCTTTCTGTAATGGCGGCCAGTCCGGGTCACTGTGGCGCACTTCCGGTTGCGGCTCCGAGGCTGGGGCCAGCTGTTCAGGGTGTCGGGCTTGCCGTTCTGAGGCGTCTTCCGCTCCGGAGGTACCCGCTGGAGGAGGCAGAAGCGGAGAGCCCGGGTCCGAGGCTCGCCGAGCGCGGCGTGTAGTTGCGGACGCCATCTTGGACTCTGCAGCCGGGCGGGATGCGCTCAGGTATGCGTCCAGGGTGCCGGTTCCGGAGCTCAATTTAAGCGTGGCACGGGTGGCTGGCTTCTGGGAGGTCCGTTTACCCCTCATGGGTCAGTTCGGTCCAGTTTAGCAGGGTATAAACCGCTATGGAAGGCAGTGTGGAGCGGGAGCTCAAGCTCAGGCGTCCTCACCCATCGGCTTCCGGTCACGCCCCCCTCTCACGTGTATCTCTTAAGCCGGCAGAGAAAATCCACCTGATATGCGCTCCACACAATTGAATAGAGACGCCATTGATTTTCTATGGGAATTGCAGAAATGACTTCTAAGCCTCAAAATAATGACTTTTTTTCCTAAGGTGGTAGGAATGAAACTCAGTGTGGGCTGGATGGGGTCCCCCCTGGGCACCGCAGACCTAAGCTTGTTTAACTCCTACCTCTTAAAGGGACCGAGAAAAAATGACCTTTTCTGCACTCCAATGTAAGTCAATGGGGCGATTTTTTGGCTATGTGCTAGAAATGAAATTCAGTGCGGATTGGATGACAGGCACCCTAGGCACCCAGGATCGGCATTAGTTTCACGTGTATCTCTTAAGCCGGCAGAGAAAACCCACCTGATATGCGCTCCACACAATTGAATTAGAGACGCCGTTGATTTTCGATGGGAATTGCAGAAATGACTTCTAAGCCTCAAAATAATGACTTTTTTTCCTAAGGTGGTAGGAATGAAACTCAGTGCGGGCTGGATGGGGTCCCCCCTGGGCACCGCAGACCTAAGCTTGTTTAACTCCTACCTCTTAAAGGGACCGAGAAAAAATGACATTTTCTGCACTCCAATGTAAGTCAATGGGGCGATTTTTTGGCTATGTGCTAGAAATGAAATTCAGTGCGGATTGGATGACAGGCACCCTAGGCACCCAGGATCGGCTTTAGTTTCACGTGTATCTCTTAAGCCGGCAGAGAAAATCCACCTGATATGCGCTCCACACAATTGAATAGAGACGCCATTGATTTTCTATGGGAATTGCAGAAATGACTTCTAAGCCTCAAAATAATGACTTTTTTTCCTAAGGTGGTAGGAATGAAACTCAGTGTGGGCTGGATGGGGTCCCCCCTGGGCACCGCAGACCTAAGCTTGTTTAACTCCTACCTCTTAAAGGGACCGAGAAAAAATGACCTTTTCTGCACTCCAATGTAAGTCAATGGGGCGATTTTTTGGCTATGTGCTAGAAATGAAATTCAGTGCGGATTGGATGACAGGCACTCTAGGCACCCAGGATCGGCATTAGTTTCACGTGTATCTCTTAAGCCGGCAGAGAAAACCCACCTGATATGCGCTCCACACAATTGAATTAGAGACGCCGTTGATTTTCTATGGGAATTGCAGAAATGACTTCTAAGCCTCAAAATAATGACTTTTTTTCCTAAGGTGGTAGGAATCAAACTCAGTGCGGGCTGGATGGGGTCCCCCCTGGGCACCGCAGACCTAAGCTTGTTTAACTCCTACCTCTTAAAGGGACCGAGAAAAAATGACCTTTTCTGCACTCCAATGTAAGTCAATGGGGCGATTTTTTGGCTATGTGCTAGAAATGAAATTCAGTGCGGATTGGATGACAGGCACCCTAGGCACCCAGGATCGGCATTAGTTTCACGTGTATCTCTTAAGCCGGCAGAGAAAACCCACCTGATATGCGCTCCACACAATTGAATTAGAGACGCCGTTGATTTTCTATGGGAATTGCAGAAATGACTTCTAAGCCTCAAAATAATGACTTTTTTTCCTAAGGTGGTAGGAATGAAACTCAGTGTGGGCTGGATGGGGTCCCCCCTGGGCACCGCAGACCTAAGCTTGTTTAACTCCTACCTCTTAAAGGGACCGAGAAAAAATGACCTTTTCTGCACTCCAATGTAAGTCAATGGGGCGATTTTTTGGCTATGTGCTAGAAATGAAATTCAGTGCGGATTGGATGACAGGCACCCTAGGCACCCAGGATCGGCATTAGTTTCACATGTATCTCTTAAGCCGGCAGAGAAAACCCACCTGATATGCGCTCCACACAATTGAATTAGAGACGCCGTTGATTTTCTATGGGAATTGCAGAAATGACTTCTAAGCCTCAAAATAATGACTTTTTTTCCTAAGGTGGCAGGAATGAAACTCAGTGCGGGCTGGATGGGGTCCCCCCTGGGCACCGCAGACCTAAGCTTGTTTAACTCCTACCTCTTAAAGGGACCGAGAAAAAATGACCTTTTCTGCACTCCAATGTAAGTCAATGGGGCGATTTTTTGGCTATGTGCTAGAAATGAAATTCAGTGCGGATTGGATGACAGGCACCCTAGGCACCCAGGATCGGCTTTAGTTTCACGTGTATCTCTTAAGCCGGCAGAGAAAATCCACCTGATATGCGCTCTACACAATTGAATAGAGATGCCATTGATTTTCTATGGGAATTGCAGAAATGACTTCTAAGCCTCAAAATAATGACTTTTTTTCCTAAGGTGGTAGGAATGAAACTCAGTGTGGGCTGGATGGGGTCCCCCCTGGGCACCGCAGACCTAAGCTTGTTTAACTCCTACCTCTTAAAGGGACCGAGAAAAAATGACCTTTTCTGCACTCCAATGTAAGTCAATGGGGCGATTTTTTGGCTATGTGCTAGAAATGAAATTCAGTGCGGATTGGATGACAGGCACCCTAGGCACCCAGGATCGGCATTAGTTTCACGTGTATCTCTTAAGCCGGCAGAGAAAACCCACCTGATATGCGCTCCACACAATTGAATTAGAGACGTCGTTGATTTTCTATGGGAATTGCAGAAATGACTTCTAAGCCTCAAAATAATGACTTTTTTTCCTAAGGTGGTAGGAATGAAACTCAGTGCGGGCTGGATGGGGTCCCCCCTGGGCACCGCAGACCTAAGCTTGTTTAACTCCTACCTCTTAAAGGGACCGAGAAAAAATGACATTTTCTGCACTCCAATGTAAGTCAATGGGGCGATTTTTTGGCTATGTGCTAGAAATGAAATTCAGTGCGGATTGGATGACAGGCACCCTAGGCACCCAGGATCGGCTTTAGTTTCACGTGTATCTCTTAAGCCGGCAGAGAAAATCCACCTGATATGCGCTCCACACAATTGAATAGAGACGCCATTGATTTTCTATGGGAATTGCAGAAATGACTTCTAAGCCTCAAAATAATGACTTTTTTTCCTAAGGTGGTAGGAATGAAACTCAGTGTGGGCTGGATGGGGTCCCCCCTGGGCACCGCAGACCTAAGCTTGTTTAACTCCTACCTCTTAAAGGGACCGAGAAAAAATGACCTTTTCTGCACTCCAATGTAAGTCAATGGGGCGATTTTTTGGCTATGTGCTAGAAATGAAATTCAGTGCGGATTGGATGACAGGCACCCTAGGCACCCAGGATCGGCATTAGTTTCACGTGTATCTCTTAAGCCGGCAGAGAAAACCCACCTGATATGCGCTCCACACAATTGAATTAGAGACGCCGTTGATTTTCTATGGGAATTGCAGAAATGACTTCTAAGCCTCAAAATAATGACTTTTTTTCCTAAGGTGGTAGGAATCAAACTCAGTGCGGGCTGGATGGGGTCCCCCCTGGGCACCGCAGACCTAAGCTTGTTTAACTCCTACCTCTTAAAGGGACCGAGAAAAAATGACCTTTTCTGCACTCCAATGTAAGTCAATGGGGCGATTTTTTGGCTATGTGCTAGAAATGAAATTCAGTGCGGATTGGATGACAGGCACCCTAGGCACCCAGGATCGGCATTAGTTTCACGTGTATCTCTTAAGCCGGCAGAGAAAACCCACCTGATATGCGCTCCACACAATTGAATTAGAGACGCCATTGATTTTCTATGGGAATTGCAGAAATGACTTCTAAGCCTCAAAATAATGACTTTTTTTCCTAAGGTGGTAGGAATGAAACTCAGTGTGGGCTGGATGGGGTCCCCCCTGGGCACCGCAGACCTAAGCTTGTTTAACTCCTACCTCTTAAAGGGACCGAGAAAAAATGACCTTTTCTGCACTCCAATGTAAGTCAATGGGGCGATTTTTTGGCTATGTGCTAGAAATGAAATTCAGTGCGGATTGGATGACAGGCACCCTAGGCACCCAGGATCGGCATTAGTTTCACATGTATCTCTTAAGCCGGCAGAGAAAACCCACCTGATATGCGCTCCACACAATTGAATTAGAGACGCCGTTGATTTTCTATGGGAATTGCAGAAATGACTTCTAAGCCTCAAAATAATGACTTTTTTTCCTAAGGTGGTAGGAATGAAACTCAGTGCGGGCTGGATGGGGTCCCCCCTGGGCACCGCAGACCTAAGCTTGTTTAACTCCTACCTCTTAAAGGGACCGAGAAAAAATGACCTTTTCTGCACTCCAATGTAAGTCAATGGGGCGATTTTTTGGCTATGTGCTAGAAATGAAATTCAGTGCGGATTGGATGACAGGCACCCTAGGCACCCAGGATCGGCTTTAGTTTCACGTGTATCTCTTAAGCCGGCAGAGAAAATCCACCTGATATGCGCTCTACACAATTGAATAGAGATGCCATTGATTTTCTATGGGAATTGCAGAAATGACTTCTAAGCCTCAAAATAATGACTTTTTTTCCTAAGGTGGTAGGAATGAAACTCAGTGTGGGCTGGATGGGGTCCCCCCTGGGCACCGCAGACCTAAGCTTGTTTAACTCCTACCTCTTAAAGGGACCGAGAAAAAATGACCTTTTCTGCACTCCAATGTAAGTCAATGGGGCGATTTTTTGGCTATGTGCTAGAAATGAAATTCAGTGCGGATTGGATGACAGGCACCCTAGGCACCCAGGATCGGCATTAGTTTCACGTGTATCTCTTAAGCCGGCAGAGAAAACCCACCTGATATGCGCTCCACACAATTGAATTAGAGACGCCGTTGATTTTCTATGGGAATTGCAGAAATGACTTCTAAGCCTCAAAATAATGACTTTTTTTCCTAAGGTGGTAGGAATGAAACTCAGTGCGGGCTGGATGGGGTCCCCCCTGGGAACCGCAGACCTAAGCTTGTTTAACTCCTACCTCTTAAAGGGACCGAGAAAAAATGACCTTTTCTGCACTCCAATGTAAGTCAATGGGGCGATTTTTTGGCTATGTGCTAGAAATGAAATTCAGTGCGGATTGGATAACAGGCACCCTAGGCACCCAGGATCGGCATTAATTTCACGTGTATCTCTTAAGCCGGCAGAGAAAACCCACCTGATATGCGCTCCACACAATTGAATTAGAGACGCCGTTGATTTTCTATGGGAATTGCAGAAATGACTTCTAAGCCTCAAAATAATTACTTTTTTTCCTAAGGTGGTAGGAATGAAACTCAGTGTGGGCTGGATGGGGTCCCCCCTGGGCACCGCAGACCTAAGCTTGTTTAACTCCTACCTCTTAAAGGGACCTTGAAAAAATGACCTTTTCTGCACTCCAATGTAAGTCAATGGGGCGATTTTTTGGCTATGTGCTAGAAATGAAATTCAGTGCGGATTGGATGACAGGCACCCTAGGCACCCAGGATCGGCATTAGTTTCACGTGTATCTCTTAAGCCGGCAGAGAAAACCCACCTGATATGCGCTCCACACAATTGAATTAGAGACGCCGTTGATTTTCTAACAAATTTTATTTTTTATTAAAGAAATATATGGTTAACAAAAAGCTCAATAATAAAGCAATGTAGAAAGCTGTATAAACATATTAAAGGTGAATTAATTGGGAAAACAAAATAAAAAAAAAAGGGTACGGGGGAAAAAGAAGCATATGTTAGTTGAACAAAACAAATATATCTATTGCTATTTTAAATTGTAATATCTCAGTCAAGGGGAAGCTCATATCATAAGTCCGGAGTAATTCCAGGAAATATCCTTTAGTTACTCTCTAACTATCCCCTAGAGTGATCTTACACGTGACGAAAGTAGAAGCCATCTTCTAATGGGAGAGGGTAAAGCGTGAACCAAAAAGAGGGATAAGGGTAAGGGATAGGAACTGCGGTTGTGTTCTCATAAGGCTAATAACCCAATATAATTATTTCCTTATTATAGTTAGCATATTATAATAGATAATAGACAGGACATACCTTTATAAATTGTCGTTGGCAACACAGAGACGTAGATTGAATCAAAAAATCGACGATCAATAACCTCCAAGATGTATGACATCAATTAATTAATATTGACGTTCCTCTATATGATGTGTGTGGACGGACACTACTATGTATTATCATACTTTTAAGTCCAATTATGTTGAGTAATTAGTGGGGAGTGAACTCATTAAACAATTAAATTGGTCTGATTCTTTAAATTTTCCCCAAGCATTCCATCTATCCTGGAATTTCTTCCCAGTATCTAAATCTTCTGACACTAATTCTTCCAACCTATGGATCATATTCACTTCATCGACCCACTCAGAAATTTGAGGAGCTGAGGTGGATCTCCACTTCCTTGCGATTATCGCTCTGGCAGCCGTCAGGAGAAAGCCCACCAATGAATTCTTTACCTTACCTATTTGTCCTGAGATCATTGATAACAGGACCTGTTTGGGCCGATTGTCTATGTGAATATCTACAATATTGTTTATGACCGCAATCACATCTGACCAAAATTTTTTAACTATAGGTCAATCCCACCATATGTGTAGCATAGTGCCTCTGCCCCCACCACATCTCCAACAGAGATCACTACGACTTGGATACATTAAAGTTAATTTAGCAGGTACAAGGTACCATCTAGCCAAAATTTTGAAGTTCCTCTCTTGTATTTTGCAAGAGATGGAAGTCTTGTGTGTCATATGTAAGGCCATAGAAACCTCTTCGGGTGTGAAAGAATTCTCTAATTCCCTTTCCCAACCTGAGAGGTATTCTGGGCGACACTCCTCGTCGCCAGATATCAATAATTTATAAATCAATGACACTGTCTTAGACGTGGCGGACGCGGAGACACATAGCTCTTCAAATGGCAATAAATTCCTCATCAGTCTAAGGGTATTTTTCTGTCTCTCCACAAAGGATTCCAATTGTAGGTATTGAAATTGTACTGTTTCTGATGGGAGGGCTTCCCTAGCCTCTTTAAAAGGGAGATCATTGATCTGTTTAACCCCATTTTTAGAGAGAAGTGAGTGAAATGTAATGTTTTCTTCAGTAGGTATACCTAAGAAGGAGCTTTTGTGTAAGGCTGGGAGGAATCTCAAATTTCTGCCTAACGGTATAAGGGGACCATCTGGATTAAATTGTTCTGACCCCATGTGTTTGGGAGAATTAATTAATGATGCAATGGAGGCACTAAGTGGTGACAAATATATAGATTTTATATCTTTTAGAATATCTTTAGGGGTCCATAGAATAGCTGCTGGTTCAAAATTTGTGATAGATGCTTCTAATTTTATCCATAATTTATCATTTCTATGTTTGAATGCATCAAGTACCCTGTTTAGAATGGCTGCTTGGTAATATGCCTTACAACTAGGTAGGGATAAACCTCCCTCTAATTTGGGTCTGATTAGTATCTTGGTGGCTATGCGAGCTGGTTTTTGGGCCCAAACAAATTTAGTAAAGGTCGAGTTCATCCTGGATAGGTAGGGCTGTTTTAAAGTTGCCGGTACCGCTTGAAATAGGTACAGCAAACGTGGTAGCACATTCATTTTAAGGATATTAATCCTACCTATCCAGGAAAACTCCTTCCCCTCCCATCTTGCAAAATCACTTTTTATCTTTTTCATTAAGGGGTCAAAGTTTTCTTTTATTATAATTTCTGGGGAAGTCGCTATTTTTGTCCCTAAATAGCTAAGTGCTTTCATTCTCCAATTAAACGGGAAATTTCCCATTAAATTTTTCCTTTCCCCCTCTGATAACGCAATAGTAAGCGCTTCGCATTTATTCAGATTGAGTTTATAATTACTTTGGAGCGAAAATTCCTCAATAGCAGCTAATAGGGAGGGTAAAGATGTATGTGGTTGAGTGATAAATAGGAGTAGGTCATCTGCATAGGCCGAACAGACATGGTGTCTTTTCCCTAACCTGATACCTTTAATATCCGGATTATTCCTGATCGAATTTAATAAATGTTCCATGCATAACACATAGAGCATTGGAGAAAGTGGGCAACCCTGACGTGTTCCATTTCTAATGTGTACTGGACGAGACAAAGTACCATTAACTTTTATTTTAGCGGTGGGATTGTTATAAAGTGCCATAATTTTTGTGATCAAATTTGGGCCTAATCCAATTTGTTTTAACGTGAGCTCCAGAAACCTCCAGTCGACCCGGTCAAAGGCCTTTTCGGCATCAAGAGCAAGAAGGACTGTGCCGAGTTTGGCATTGTGTGAGTAACTAGCAAGAGCAAAAGCCCTAAGCGTATTGTCTCTTGCTTCCCTATTTGGTATAAATCCGACCTGATCCGGATCGACTAAAGGTCCCAAGAGCCCAGTGAGTCTATTTGCAATGGTTTTTGAATAGATTTTTGTGTCCACATTTAATAAAGAAATTGGCCTGTAACTGTTACAAGAGTTGGTGTCCTTGCCTTCTTTTGGAATTACAGTGATAAATGCTTCTAGGGATGATGGCAGGAATTTACGTGTTTCGGAGATGGAATTAAACACTTTTAAAAGGTACGGGGATATGACGTTTGAAAATAATTTATAAAACTTTGCCGTAAATCCATCTGGGCCCGGAGATTTGCCATTGGATAGATTTTTGACAACCTCTTTGATCTCCTCCAATGTAAAATCTTTGTCTAGCTCATTACTCTCCTCCATAGATATCTCTGGAAGTTTAGTTTTATTAATGTACTCTATCATAGTATCAGGCGTATCTGCTAAGTCTGAAGCTCTATTGTCCTTTGGAAGACAATATAACTTGTCATAGAAGTTTTTAAATGTATCAGAGATTTCTTCAGTTTTGTACGTGATTACTCCCTTTGTGTTTCTAATCGAAGATATAGTGTTTGAGTTTCGCTTATTTTTAAGGGCGTTAGCTAGAAATCTACTGGGCCTATTACTCCAGATATAAAAACTCTTGCCACATATTTGTACCGTTCTTCTATATTGCCCATGAATTAAATCCTTTATTTTACTTCTAGTCTCATTCAATTCCAATAACGCCTCGGGCGACAGAGATTTTTTATGAGCCGACTCTAATTTATTCAATTTGGATAGAAGAACATTCAATTCTTTCGCTTTATCCTTCTTGAGCCTTGCCCCGTGTGCTATCAAGATACCCCTTGCGGAGGCCTTAAATGCCTCCCATTTAAAGACATCCGCAGTAGGGTCTTTTTTGTGGGCTTGTTCGAAAATCTCAAAGGAGTTTCTGAGATCAGCTACACAAGCAACGTCATCTAATAGGGATTCATTTAGTCTCCATATCACAGCAGGTTTCTTTTTAGGCAGAAACGACAAGGTAGTGTGGACTGGTGCGTGATCAGATAAGACTATATTACCAATAATGGCATCTTTAAGGGAGCCCAAAATTGAATGCGAGGTAAAAATATAGTCCAATCTAGTATAAGAATTGGTTGGTACAGAATAAAACGTGTAATCCCTTGCCGTCGGATTCGAAATTCTCCAAGAGTCATACAGTTTAAGATCTCTCAGGGATTTTTGAATTCTTTTGATTTCTCTAAGGGCCGTTTTCGTTTTACCCGAGGATGTATCAACCCAGGGATTCATCGGAATATTAAAATCTCCCCCAAGTATTATCTGACCCTTTGCGAATGTTTGCAGCGTACCGAGTGTCTCTGTAATAAAGTTGGCCTGATTTTGGTTCGGGGCATATATATTTGCCAGAGTCAATGTCTCTTCAGCAATTAAACAATTAATAAAGATGTACCTGGCTTCACTGTCTATTTTTGCGTCCAAAAATTTGTAAGGGAGAGTTTTATGGATGCCTATAGAGACACCCTTGGTCTTTTTATCGGGAGAAGCTGCATGATACCATGTTGTAAAATATCTGTTTTTCCCTAAATCAGGGGTTTTATCTATTTTAAAGTGTGTTTCTTGAAGCATGACTATGTGTGACTTTCTCTTGTGTAGTGAATATAAGACATTAGAACGTTTTTCGGGAGTATTAAACCCGTTGACGTTTAATGTGGTTATTGTAATGTCTGTCATCGTGATCGTGAGTGTATACAGACGTCAATATCAGTGATGTGTTCTTTACTTTGGTCCTTCAGGAACGTACTCTGTGTTGCCAAGGACTTTCGTGACCACAACCGCAGGTGAATTGAGAAGGGAGGAAGAACTAAATAAAAATGGAAAAAGGGAAAGAAAAAAAAATAGATTGAGTACTTAACAAGATATACAATCGAATCAATCTGATGAATTAAACAAAAAATCTAAACTAACAAAAAAAGCGTGAACTAAACGCGGGGGTCAATTTGTGACAATTTGTCACCAAGTCTTGGTAAGCAAGACAAACTATGGGGTCGGTGATTTGACGCTCTGATGGGCCTAAAAGAAATCGTGAGTGTCCAGGCCTATATGACATCAAATGACAATTTTGGAGGAATTAAAAATACGGTGTAATGAGGATATCCCATAAAACATCCTCAAAATAACCTTGTTAGGGAATTATTTATTCAAATGAATACTCCTATATTGCTCAAAACCCATACGAATTTCGGGTTTTGAAGTATTTAAACTAACCAAAAACAAATTCTTGTAGTAAGCTCAAGAGAAAAATCTAACACATTCGCCAGACTAGAAAGAAACATTTTAACGAAGTCTATCCAAGTATCTACGTATGGTCCTTACGACTAAGAATTTTGACAAATAACTAACTAGATAGAACTATCTAACAGTATTGCTACTCAAGGAGAGAAATATGCATTACACAAATAACATATCACCGACAACTTATTCAGAA
The DNA here is from genome assembly GCF_027789765.1 of Dendropsophus ebraccatus. Lineage (NCBI taxonomy): Eukaryota > Metazoa > Chordata > Amphibia > Anura > Hylidae > Dendropsophus > Dendropsophus ebraccatus. Next base: position 66,737 of record NW_027210104.1, on the reverse strand, counting down.
GACAGCGTCACATCCTGGTCTTCAGCGCGGCCTTGGCTGTTGGTTCCTCTGCGTCTTCTTCTCCCTCTCTCTTTGCGGTTGGGGTGGCTGGTCCGAACTCCTGACGTCCTCTGTTTCTTCAGGTCTTGGTCTCGAGACATAGCTGGGAGGCGGCAGGATCATGGTCTCATGTAGATCACACCATTCATGTAGATATAAATTATGAAGATTTAGCGCTTTCAGGAAGTTTGGTAGATCCTTGGGTTCTCTCAGAAGAAGCGTATTTCCACCGTACCTCACGGACAAAGAGAATGGAAACCCCCACTTGTACTGGATATTGAGCTCCTGCAGTTTTTGCGTGAGTGGTCTGAGAGTAGCTCTCTGTCTCAGGGTCAGTAGTGACAGGTCTGTAAAAAGCTGGATCCTAGCACCATTGAAATCAATGTTATGGATTTCCCTCGCCTTCCTCATGATGTCTTCTTTAAGCGTATAATAGTGCACTCTACATATAGTGTCTCTGGGTCTCCTTGAATCTTTTCCCTTTGGTTTTAGAGCTCTATGCACTCTATCCAACTCAATATGGGCGTCAAGAGGTCTTCCCAAGATCTTATTAAAAAGTGAGGTAACAGCTCCATATAGTTCCGCTGTCTTGACTTCCTCTGGTAACCCTCTAATCCTTACATTGTTGCGACGACTCCTATTTTCAACGTCATCAAGCCTGAGGGTTATCATCTTTTGGGAAATTTTCAATGATTCCGTCACAAATGACAATTCTCTTATTTTGTCGTCATGTTTCAATTGGACCTTCTCGAGACCCACAGCTTTCTTTTCCAAGGTCTTAACTTTGTCGTGCACTACGCCAAGATCCCTTTGCCACGATGCCTTGAGTTCTTTCCCCAAATTAGTCAGGTCCTGCTTAGAAGGGATTAGTGACAACAGCGCCTGTAATTCAGGATGCCCCTGTAGTGCCTTTAGAGCATTTTCCGAAGCTGCTGATTTCATAGGCATATTTGGCGTGGGGTTAAGTACTATTGAGTTTGCAGAAGAAGCCGAAGATTCATCAGAGGAAGACATATCATGCGCATAAAACGACTTATTCAAATCCAATTTATTTGGCGTTTTCAAAAGCTTCCTCTTAATTGGCGGAAGAATTTCCTCATCTGACTCATTCGGGGTTAAATACCCTTCCGAAACATCAGAATCCTGTGAACCTCTCTTATATTGCGCAGGTTTGTGTGAGACGGAGGAATCTTGCCCCATATTACTAATTACATTTCTAGGTCGGGTCACTTCCATATTTTCAGTCTCCTCTTGATTGCTCACATTAGTCTGCATGGCTAATAGAGCAGGAGACTCAGTGGCAGACACAATGACCTTATATGGCTCTTTTTTATTAGCTTCCTCCAATATGGCCGACTGTACTCTTTTCAATGGGGCCGACTTCCCTGGCATTTCATTATCATTAGCAGGGCTTATATTATACTTGGATGGCTGCCTGGGCATTTGTGGATCCCACTTTATAGATATATAACTTTTTTGGGCTAATGCAGTCACATCCTCATTAATAATTTGTGCCTCTCTCCCTCCTGCCCCATCCAAGATGGCCGCCGCCCCTGCACTTAAAGCAGCCTCTGCAGACCAGTTATCAGGGATCCCCTGCACTGCTGCAATTGAATCTGGGGTCTTACGGGGCACTGCGGGATCCCTACTCACAGTCTCCGTCTTCTTCATTGCAGCCGGGTCCTTCTCTGCTCGCCGCCCGGTCTCTGCACTCTGCCTCGGGGAATCCAAGATGGCCGCCGCAGCTGCATGCTCGGAGCTGCGGCCGGTCTTTTCCATCAGGTCTCCATCCTGCCGCTCCGATCTTCCAGCGGCCGCGCTCAGATTCATCCCTGATGTCTCCTTTCCCTTACTCTTCTTGTCGGACTTCTTACTGTCCGACATGCTGGCTCTGTGTCCTCCGGTAGCTGAGGCCATTGACGGAGCTCCGCTCACCCGCTGCGGATCATCAGAGCGCCAAGCCCCGCCTCCCGCCGTTGATTTTCTATGGGAATTGCAGAAATGACTTCTAAGCCTCAAAATAATGACTTTTTTTCCTAAGGTGGTAGGAATGAAACTCAGTGCGGGCTGGATGGGGTCCCCCCTGGGCACCGCAGACCTAAGCTTGTTTAACTCCTACCTCTTAAAGGGACCGAGAAAAAATGACCTTTTCTGCACTCCAATGTAAGTCAATGGGGCGATTTTTTGGCTATGTGCTAGAAATGAAATTCAGTGCGGATTGGATGACAGGCACCCTAGGCACCCAGGATCGGCTTTAGTTTCACGTGTATCTCTTAAGCCGGCAGAGAAAACCCACCTGATATGCGCTCCACACAATTGAATTAGAGACGCCGTTGATTTTCTATGGGAATTGCAGAAATGACTTCTAAGCCTCAAAATAATGACTTTTTTTCCTAAGGTGGTAGGAATGAAACTCAGTGCGGGCTGGATGGGGTCCCCCCTGGGCACCGCAGACCTAAGCTTGTTTAACTCCTACCTCTTAAAGGGACCGAGAAAAAATGACCTTTTCTGCACTCCAATGTAAGTCAAGGGGGCGATTTTTTGGCTATGTGCTAGAAATGAAATTCAGTGCGGATTGGATGACAGGCACCCTAGGCACCCAGGATCGGCTTTAGTTTCACGTGTATCTCTTAAGCCGGCAGAGAAAACCCACCTGATATGCGCTCCACACAATTGAATTAGAGACGCCGTTGATTTTCTATGGGAATTGCAGAAATGACTTCTAAGCCTCAAAATAATGACTTTTTTTCCTAAGGTGGTAGGAATGAAACTCAGTGCGGGCTGGATGGGGTCCCCCCTGGGCACCGCAGACCTAAGCTTGTTTAACTCCTACCTCTTAAAGGGACCGAGAAAAAATGACATTTTCTGCACTCCAATGTAAGTCAATGGGGCGATTTTTTGGATATGTGCTAGAAATGAAATTCAGTGCGGATTGGATGACAGGCACCCTAGGCACCCAGGATCGGCTTTAGTTTCACGTGTATCTCTTAAGCCGGCAGAGTAAACCCACCTGATATGCGCTCCACACAATTGAATTAGAGACGCCGTTGATTTTCTATGGGAATTGCAGAAATGACTTCTAAGCCTCAAAATAATGACTTTTTTTCCTAAGGTGGTAGGAATGAAACTCAGTGCGGGCTGGATGGGGTCCCCCCTGGGCACCGCAGACCTAAGCTTGTTTAACTCCTACCTCTTAAAGGGACCGAGAAAAAATGACATTTTCTGCACTCCAATGTAAGTCAATGGGGCGATTTTTTGGCTATGTGCTAGAAATGAAATTCAGTGCGGATTGGATGACAGGCACCCTAGGCACCCAGGATCGGCTTTAGTTTCACGTGTATCTCTTAAGCCGGCAGAGAAAATCCACCTGATATGCGCTCCACACAATTGAATAGAGACGCCATTGATTTTCTATGGGAATTGCAGAAATGACTTCTAAGCCTCAAAATAATGACTTTTTTTCCTAAGGTGGTAGGAATGAAACTCAGTGCGGGCTGGATGGGGTCCCCCCTGGGCACCGCAGACCTAAGCTTGTTTAACTCCTACCTCTTAAAGGGACCGAGAAAAAATGACCTTTTCTGCACTCCAATGTAAGTCAATGGGGCGATTTTTTGGCTATGTGCTAGAAATGAAATTCAGTGCGGATTGGATGACAGGTACCCTAGGCACCCAGGATCGGCTTTAGTTTCACGTGTATCTCTTAAGCCGGCAGAGAAAACCCACCTGATATGCGCTCCACACAATTGAATTAGAGACGCCGTTGATTTTCTATGGGAATTGCAGAAATGACTTCTAAGCCTCAAAATAATGACTTTTTTTCCTAAGGTGGTAGGAATGAAACTCAGTGCGGGCTGGATGGGGTCCCCCCTGGGCACCGCAGACCTAAGCTTGTTTAACTCCTACCTCTTAAAGGGACCGAGAAAAAATGACCTTTTTTGCACTCCAATGTAAGTCAATGGGGCGATTTTTTGGCTATGTGCTAGAAATGAAATTCAGTGCGGATTGGATGACAGGCACCCTAGGCACCCAGGATCGGCTTTAGTTTCACGTGTATCTCTTAAGCCGGCAGAGAAAATCCACCTGATATGCGCTCCACACAATTGAATAGAGACGCCATTGATTTTCTATGGGAATTGCAGAAATGACTTCTAAGCCTCAAAATAATGACTTTTTTTTCCTAAGGTGGTAGGAATGAAACTCTGTGTGGGCTGGATGGGGTCCCCCCTGGGCACCGCAGACCTAAGCTTGTTTAACTCCTACCTCTTAAAGGGACCGAGAAAAAATGACCTTTTCTGCACTCCAATGTAAGTCAATGGGGCGATTTTTTGGCTATGTGCTAGAAATGAAATTCAGTGCGGATTGGATGATAGGCACCCTAGGCACCCAGGATCGGCTTTAGTTTCACGTGTATCTCTTAAGCCGGCAGAGAAAATCCACCTGATATGCGCTCCACACAATTGAATAGAGACGCCATTGATTTTCTATGGGAATTGCAGAAATGACTTCTAAGCCTCAAAATAATGACTTTTTTTCCTAAGGTGGTAGGAATGAAACATAGTGTGGGCTGGATGGGGTCCCCCCTGGGCACCGCAGACCTAAGCTTGTTTAACTCCTACCTCTTAAAGGGACCGAGAAAAAATGACCTTTTCTGCACTCCAATGTAAGTCAATGGGGCGATTTTTTGGCTATGTGCTAGAAATGAAATTCAGTGCGGATTGGATGACAGGCACCCTAGGCACCCAGGATCGGCTTTAGTTTCACGTGTATCTCTTAAGCCGGCAGAGAAAACCCACCTGATATGCGCTCCACACAATTGAATTAGAGAATTGCAGAAATGACTTCTAAGCCTCAAAATAATGACTTTTTTTCCTAAGGTGGTAGGAATGAAACTCAGTGCGGGCTGGATGGGGTCCCCCCTGGGCACCGCAGACCTAAGCTTGTTTAACTCCTACCTCTTAAAGGGACCGAGAAAAAATGACCTTTTCTGCACTCCAATGTAAGTCAATGGGGCGATTTTTTGGCTATGTGCTAGAAATGAAATTCAGTGCGGATTGGATGACAGGCACCCTAGGCACCCAGGATCGGCTTTAGTTTCACGTGTATCTCTTAAGCCGGCAGAGAAAACCCACCTGATATGCGCTCCACACAATTGAATTAGAGACGCCGTTGATTTTCTATGGGAATTGCAGAAATGACTTCTAAGCCTCAAAATAATGACTTTTTTTCCTAAGGTGGTAGGAATGAAACTCAGTGCGGGCTGAATGGGGTCCCCCCTGGGCACCGCAGACCTAAGCTTGTTTAACTCCTACCTCTTAAAGGGACCGAGAAAAAATGACCTTTTCTGCACTCCAATGTAAGTCAATGGGGCGATTTTTTGGCTATGTGCTAGAAATGAAATTCAGTGCGGATTGGATGACAGGCACCCTAGGCACCCAGGATCGGCTTTAGTTTCATGTGTATCTCTTAAGCCGGCAGAGAAAACCCACCTGATATGCGCTCCACACAATTGAATAGAGACGCCGTTGATTTTCTATGGGAATTGCAGAAATGACTTCTAAGCCTCAAAATAATGACTTTTTTTCCTAAGGTGGTAGGAATGAAACTCAGTGCGGGCTGGATGGGGTCCCCCCTGGGCACCGCAGACCTAAGCTTGTTTAACTCCTACCTCTTAAAGGGACCGAGAAAAAATGACCTTTTCTGCACTCCAATGTAAGTCAATGGGGCGATTTTTTGGCTATGTGCTAGAAATGAAATTCAGTGCGGATTGGATGACAGGCACCCTAGGCACCCAGGATCGGCTTTAGTTTCACGTGTATCTCTTAAGCCGGCAGAGAAAACCCACCTGATATGCGCTCCACACAATTGAATTAGAGACGCCGTTGATTTTCTATGGGAATTGCAGAAATGACTTCTAAGCCTCAAAATAATGACTTTTTTTCCTAAGGTGGTAGGAATGAAACTCAGTGCGGGCTGGATGGGGTCCCCCCTGGGCACCGCAGACCTAAGCTTGTTTAACTCCTACCTCTTAAAGGGACCGAGAAAAAATGACCTTTTCTGCACTCCAATGTAAGTCAATAGGGCGATTTTTTGGCTATGTGCTAGAAATGAAATTCAGTGCGGATTGGATGACAGGCACCCTAGGCACCCAGGATCGGCTTTAGTTTCACGTGTATCTCTTAAGCCGGCAGAGAAAATCCACCTGATATGCGCTCCACACAATTGAATAGAGACGCCATTGATTTTCTCTGGGAATTGCAGAAATGACTTCTAAGCCTCAAAATAATGACTTTTTTTTCCTAAGGTGGTAGGAATGAAACTCAGTGTGGGCTGGATGGGGTCCCCCCTGGGCACCGCAGACCTAAGCTTGTTTAACTCCTACCTCTTAAAGGGACCGAGAAAAAATGACCTTTTCTGCACTCTAATGTAAGTCAATGGGGCGATTTTTTGGCTATGTGCTAGAAATGAAATTCAGTGCGGATTGGATGACAGGCACCCTAGGCACCCAGGATCGGCTTTAGTTTCACGTGTATCTCTTAAGCCGGCAGAGAAAACCCACCTGATATGCGCTCCACACAATTGAATTAGAGACGCCGTTGATTTTCTATGGGAATTGCAGAAATGACTTCTAAGCCTCAAAATAATGACTTAGAAGTCATTTCTGCAATTCCCATAGAAAATCAACGGCGTCTCTAATTCAATTGTGTGGAGCGCATATCAGGTGGGTTTTCTCTGCCGGCTTAAGAGATACACGTGAAACTAAAGCCGATCCTGGGTGCCTAGGGTGCCTGTCATCCAATCCGCACTGAATTTCATTTCTAGCACATAGCCAAAAAATCGCCCCATTGACTTACATTGGAGTGCAGAAAAGGTCATTTTTTCTCGGTCCCTTTAAGAGGTAGGAGTTAAACAAGCTTAGGTCTGCGGTGCCCAGGGGGGACCCCATCCAGCCCGCACTGAGTTTCATTCCTACCACCTTAGGAAAAAAAGTCATTATTTTGAGGCTTAGAAGTCATTTCTGCAATTCCCATAGAAAATCAACGGCGTCTCTATTCAATTGTGTGGAGCGCATATCAGGTGGGTTTTCTCTGCCGGCTTAAGAGATACACAGTGAAACTAAAGCCGATCCTGGGTGCCTAGGGTGCCTGTCATCCAATCCGCACTAAATTTCATTTCTAGCACATAGCCAAAAAATCGCCCCATTGACTTACATTGGAGTGCAGAAAAGGTCATTTTTTCTCGGTCCCTTTAAGAGGTAGGAGTTAAACAAGCTTAGGTCTGCGGTGCCCAGGGGGGACCCCATCTAGCCCGCACTGAGTTTCATTCCTACCACCTTAGGAAAAAAAGTCATTATTTTGAGGCTTAGAAGTCATTTCTGCAATTCCCATAGAAAATCAACGGCGGAGGCGGGGCTTGACGCGCTGATGGAGAACAGCGGGTGAGCGGAGCTCCGTCCACGGCCTCAGCTACCGGAGGACACAGTAGCCAGCATGTCGGACAGTAAGAAGTCCGACAAGAAGAGTCAAGGGAAAGGAGACATCAGGGATGAATTTGAGCACTGCCGCTGGAAGATCGGAGCGGCAGGAAGGGAGACATGATGGAAAAGACCAGCCGCAGCTCCGAGCATGCAGCTGCGGCGGCCATCTTGGATTCCCCGAGGCAGAGTGCAGAGACCGGGCGGCGTGCAGAGAAGGACCCGGCTGCAATGAAGAAGACGGAGACTGTGAGTAGAGAACCCGCAGTGCCCCGTAAGACCCCAGATTCAATCCCAGCAGTACAGGAGAGCCCTGATAACTTGCCTGGAGAGGCTGCTTTAAGTGCAGGGGCGGCGGCCATCTTGGATGGGGCAGGAGGGAGAGAGGCAGAAATTATTAATGAAGATGCAGCTGCAATAGCCCAAAAAGGTATATCTCAATAAAGTGGGATCCACAAATGACCAGGCAGCCATCCAAGTATAATATAAGCCCCGCTAATGATAATGAAATGCCAGGGAAGTCGGCCCCATTGAAAAGAGTACAGTCGGCCATATTGGAGGAGGCTAGTAAAAAAGAGCCTTATAAGGTCAATGTGTCTGCCACTGAGTCTCCTGCTCTATTAGCCATGCAGACTAATGTGAGCAATCAAGAGGAGACTGAAAATATGGAAGTGACCCGACCTAGAAATATAATTAGTAATATGGGGCAAGATTCCACCGTCTCACACAAACCTGCACAATGTAAGAGAGGCTCACAGGATTCTGATGTTTCGGAAGGGTATTAAACCCCGAATGAGTCAGATGAGGAAATTCTTCCGCCAATTAAGAGGAAGCTTCTGAAAACGCCAAATAAATTGGATATGAATAAGTCGTTTTATGCGCATGATATGTCTTCCTCTGATGAATCTTCGGCCTCTTCTGCAAACTCAATAATACTTAACCCCACGCCAAATATCCCTATGAAATCAGCAGCTTCGGAAGATGCTCTAAAGGCACTACAGGGGCATCCGGAATTACAGGCGCTGTTGTCACTAATCCCTTCTAAGCAGGACCTGACTAATTTGGGGAAAGAACTCAAGGCATCGTGGCAAAGGGATCTTGGCGTAGTGCACGACAAAGTTAAGACCTTGGAAAAGAAAGCTGTGGGTCTCGAGAAGGTCCAATTGAAACATGACGACAAAATAAGAGAATTGTCATTTGTGACGGAATCATTGAAAATTTCCCAAAAGATGATAACCCTCAGGCTTGATGATGTTGAAAATAGGAGTCGTCGCAACAATGTAAGGATTAGAGGGTTACCAGAGGAAGTCAAAACAGCGGAATTATATGGTGCTGTTACCTCACTATTTAATAAGATCCTGGGAAGACCTCTTGACGCCCATATTGAGTTAGATAGAGTGCATAGAGCTCTAAGACCAAAGGGAAAGGATTCAAGGAGACCCAGAGACACTATATGTAGAGTGCACTATTATACGCTTAAAGAAGACATCATGAGGAAGGCGAGGGAAATCCATAACATTGATTTCAATGGTGCTAGGATCCAGCTTTTTACAGATCTATCACTGCTGACCCTGAGACAGAGAGCCACTCTCAGACCACTCACGCAAAAACTGCAGGAGCTCAATATCCAGTACAAGTGGGGGTTTCCATTCTCTTTGTCTATAAGGTACGGTGGGAATACGCTTCTTCTGAGAGAACCCAAGGATTTACCAAACTTCCTGAAAGCGCTAAATCTTCAGAATTTATATCTACATGAATGGTGTGATCTACATGAGACCATGATCCTGCCACCTCCCAGCTATGTTTCGAGATCAAGACCTGAAGAAACAGAGGACGTCAGGAGTTCGGACCAGCCACCCCAACCGCAAAGAGAGAGGGAGAGGAAGACGCCGAGGAACCAACAGCCAAGACCGCGCTGAAGACCATGATGTGACGCTGTCTTCTGAATAAGTTGTCGGTGATATGTTATTTGTGTAATGCATATTTGTCTCCTTGAGTAGCAATACTGTTAGATAGATCTATCTAGTTAGTTATTTGTCAAATTCTTAGTCGTAAAAACCATACGTAGATACTTGGATAGACTTCGTTAGAAATGTTTTTTTTTTTCTAGTCTAGCGACTGTGTTAGATTTACCTCCTGAGCTTACTACAAGAATTTGTTTTTGGTTAGTTTAAATACTTCAGAACCCGAAAATTGTATAGGTTTTGAGCAATATAGGAGCATACATTTGAAGAAATAATTCCCTAATAAGGTTATTTTGAGGATGTATTTTTAATTCCTCCAAAATTGTCATTTGATGTCATATAGGCCTGGACACTCACGATTTTCTTTTTAGGCCCATCAGAGCGTCAACTCACCGACCCCATAGTTTGTCTTGCTTACCAAGACTTAGTGACAAATTGTCACAAATAGACCCCCGCGTTTAGTTTACGCTTTTTTTGTTAGTTTAGATTTTTGTTTAATCCATCAGATTGTTTCGATTGTATATCTTGATAAGTACTTAATCTTTTTTTTTCTTTTCTCTTTTCCCATTTTTATTCAGTTTTTCCTCTCTTCTCAATTCACCTGCGGTTGTGATCACGGAAGTCCTTGGCAACACAGAGTACTTTCCTGAAGGACCAAAGTCAAGACCACATCACTGATATCGACGTCTGCCTAATTGTAAGTTTTATACACTCACGATCACGATGACAGACATTACAATAACCACATTAAACGTCAACGGGTTTAACACTCCCGAAAAACGTTCTAATGTCTTATATTCACTACACAAGAGGAAGTCACACATAGTCATGCTTCAAGAAACCCACTTTAAAGTAGACAAAACTCCTGATTTGGAGAAAAATAGATATTTTACAACATGGTATCATGCTACTTCTCCCGATAAGAAGACCAAGGGTGTCTCTATAGGCATCCATAAAACTCTCCCTTACAAATTTCTAGACGCAAAAATAGATAGTGAAGCCAGGTATGTCTTTGTCAATTGTTTAATTGCGGAAGAGACATTGACTCTGGCAAATATATATGCACCAAACCAAAACCAAGCCAACTTTATTACAGAGACACTCAGTACGCTGCAGACATTTGCAAAGGGTCAAATAATACTTGGGGGGGATTTTAATATTCCAATAAATCCCTGGGTAGATACATCCTCGGGCAAAACGAAAACCGCTCTTAAAGAAATCAAAAGAATTCAAAAATCCCTGAGAGATATTAAATTGTATGACTCTTGGAGAATTTCGAATCCGACGTCTAGGGACTACACATTTTATTCAGCACCAACCAATTCCTATTCTAGATTGGATTATATTTTCACCTGGCATTCGATTTTGAGTTCCCTTAAAGATTCCATCATAGGTAATATAGTCCTATCTGATCATGCGCCAGTCCACACGACTTTCACCTTCCTTCCTAAAAAGAAACCTGCTGTGATATGGAGACTGAATGAGTCCCTATTAAATGATGTTGCTTGTGTAGCTGATCTCAGAAACTCGTTTGAGATTTTCGAACAAGCGCATAAAAAAGACCCTACTGCGGACGTCTATAAATGGGAGGCATTTAAGGCCTCCGCAAGGGGTATCTTGATGTCACACGGGGCAAGACTCAAGAGGGATAAAGCGAAAGAATTGAGTGGTCTTCTGTCCAAATTGAATAAATTAGAATTGGCCCATAAAAGATCTTTGTTGCAGGAGATGTTATTGGAATTAAACGAAACTAGATGTAAAATAAAGGATCTAATTCATGGACAGTATAGAAGAACGGTACAAATCTGTGGTAAAAGTTTCTATATCTGGAGTAATAGGCCCAGTAGATTTTTAGCTAACGCCCTTAAGAATAAACGGACCTCAAACACTATATCCTCTATTAGAAATACAAAGGGAGTGATTACATATAAAACTGAAGAAATTTCTGATACATTTAAAAACTTCTATGATAAGTTATATCATCTCCCAAAGGACAATAGATCATCAGATTTAGCAGAGACACCTGATACTATGACAGAGTACATTAACAAAACTAAACTTCCCGAGATATCTGTAGAGGAGAGGGACGAGCTGGACAAAGATTTCACATTGGAAGAGATTAAAGAGGTTATCAAAAATCTGTCCAATGGCAAATCTCCGGGCCCAGATGGATTTACGGCAAAGTTTTATAAATTATTTTCAGATATCATATCCCCGTACCTTTTAAAAGTGTTTAACTCCATCTCAGAATCACGAAAATTCCTGCCATCATCCCTAGAAGCATTTATCACAGTAATACCGAAAGAAGGCAAGGATGCTAATTCTTGTAACAATTACAGGCCAATTTCTTTATTGAATGTGGATACAAAGATTTATTCAAAAACCATAGCAAATAGACTCACTGGGCTTTTGGGGCCTCTAGTCGATCCGGACCAGGTCGGATTTATACCAAATAGAGAAGCGAGAGACAATACGCTTAGGGCCTTTGCTCTTGCTAGTTATTCACACAGTGCCAAACTCGGCACAGTTCTTCTTGCTCTTGATGCCGAAAAGGCCTTTGACCGGGTCGACTGGAGGTTCCTGGAGCTCACGTTAAAACAAATTGGACTGGGCCCAAATTTAATCACAAAAATTATGGCACTTTATAACAATCCCACTGCTAAAATTAAAGTTAATGGTACTTTGTCTGGTTCAGTTAACATTAGAAATGGAACACGTCAGGGATGCCCACTCTCGCCAATGCTCTATGTATTATGCATGGAACATTTATTAAATTCGATCAGGAACAATCCGGATATCAAAGGTATCAGGTTAGGGAAAAGACATCATGTATGTTCGGCTTATGCCGATGATCTACTCTTATTTATCACCCAACCACATACATCTTTACCCTCCCTATTAGCTGCTATTGAGGAATTCTCGCTCTATAGTAATTATAAACTCAATTTGAATAAGAGTGAAGCGCTTACTATTGCGTTATCAGAGGGGGAGAGGAAAAATTTAATAGAGAACTTCCCGTTTAATTGGAAAATGAAAGCACTTAGCTATTTGGGGACCCAAATAGCTACATCCCCAGAAATTATAATAAAAGAAAATTTTGACCCCTTAATGAAAAAGATAAAGAGTGACTTGGCGAGATGGGAGGGGAAGCAGTTTTCCTGGATAGGTAGGGTTAATATTCTTAAAATGAACGTATTACCACGTTTATTGTACTTATTTCAAGCAGTACCTGCAACACTAAAACAGCCCTACCTATCCAGGATGAACTCGACCCTTACTAAATTTGTGTGGGCTCAAAAACCAGCCCGTATAGCCACCAAGATACTCATCAGACCCAAATTAGAAGGAGGCTTAGCCCTACCTAGTTGTAAGGCGTATTACCAAGCAGCCATTCTAAATAGGGTACTTGATGCGTTTAAACATAGAAATGATAAATTATGGATAAAATTAGAAGCCTCTATTACAAATTTTGAACCAGCAGCTATTCTATGGACCCCTAAAGATATTCTAAAAGATATAAAATCTATATATTTGTCACCAATTAGTGCGTCCATTGCATCATTAGTTAATTCTCCTAAATACATGATGTCAGAACAATTTAATCCAGATGGCCCCCTCATACCGTTAAGCAGAAACTTGAGATTCCTCCCGGCTTTACACAAAAGCTCCTTCTTAGGTATTCCTTCTGAAGAACATGTTACATTTCATTCACTACTTTCCAAAAATAGGGTTAAACAGATTGATGATCTTCCTTTTAAAGGGACAAGGGAGGCTCTCCCCTTAGAAATAGTACAATATCAATACCTACAATTGGAATCATTTGTTGAAAGACAGAAAAATACCCTTAGACTGATGAGGAGTCTGTTGCCGTTTGAGGAGCTTTGCGTCTCAACATCCACCACATCCAAAGCAGTGTCATTGATTTATAAATTATTGGTATCCGGTGGCGAGGAGTGTCGTCCGGAATACTTCTCGGGTTGGGAAAGGGAATTGGATATGTCTTTCACATCCGAAGAAGTTTCTATGGCCTTGAATATGACACACAAGACTTCCATTTCTTGCAAAATACAAGAGAGGAACTTCAAAATTTTGGCTAGATGGTACCTTGTACCAGCTAAATTAGCTTTAATGTATCCGAATCGAAGTGATCTCTGTTGGAGATGTGGTGGATGCAGAGGTACTATGCTACATATATGGTGGGATTGCCCTGTAGTGAAAAAGTTTTTGTCAGATGTGATTGGGGTTATAAACAATATCGCAGACATCCACATTGACAATCAGCCCAAACAAGTCTTGTTATCAATGATCCCAGGACAAATACGTAATGTAAAGAATTCTTTGGTGGGCTTTCTTTTGAGGAAATGGAGATCCACTTCAGCTCCTCATATTTCTGACTGGGTGGATGAAGTGAACATGATCCATAGATTGGAAGAATTAGTGTCAGAAGATTTGGATACTGGGAAGAAATTTCAGGATAGATGGAATCCGTGGGATAAATTTAAAGAATCAGACCAATTCAAACACTTAATGAGTTAGATTTCTAAATAGTGCCCATTTACACACATCATATAGAGGAACGTTAATATCAGTGGCTGTCATACATCATGGAAGATATTGGTCGTCACTTTATTGACTTGATGTACGTCTTTGTGTTGCCAACGACAGTCTATAGAGGTATGTTCTGTCTATTATCTATTACAATAGGTTGTCTATGTTACAGAAGTGATTATATTAGACCCCTAGCCTTGTAGGAACACAACCGCAGTACTTACCCCCTATCCCTTTCCCTCTTTTTGTTTTACGCTTTACCCTTTCGTATCAGAAGATATTTTCTATTTGTGTTTGGTGTAGGTTCAATCTAGGGGATAGTTATAGCGTATCCTAAGGATATCTCCGGGAATTACTCCTGGATATGTGATGTTATATGAGCCTCTCCTTGATTGAGTTATTAAAAATTAAAATAGCAGTAGATATCTTAGATTTGTTCTACTGACATATGCATCTTTTCCCTTATACCCTTTTTTCTTTTCTCTTTATTCTGTTTTCCCAATTAATTTACGTTAATACAGCTTTAATAATGCTTTATTTTGAGCTTTTTGTTAACCATATATATTCTTTAATAAAAATTTAAATCTGTTAGAAAATCAACGGCGTCTCTGTTCAATTGTGTGGAGCGCATATAAGGTGGGTTTTCTCTGCCGGCTTAAGAGATACACGTGAAACTAAAGCCGATCCTGGGTGCCTAGGGTGCCTGTCATCCAATCCGCACTGCATTTCATTTCTAGCACATAGCCAAAAAATCGCCCCATTGACTTACATTGGAGTGCAGAAAAGGTCATTTTTTCTCGGTCCCTTTAAGAGGTAGGAGTTAAACAAGCTTAGGTCTGCGGTGCCCAGGGGGGACCCCATCCAGCCCGCACTGAGTTTCATTCCTACCACCTTAGGAAAAAAAGTCATTATTTTGAGGCTTAGAAGTCATTTCTGCAATTCCCATAGAAAATCAACGGCGTCTCTATTCAATTGTGTGGAGCGCATATCAGGTGGGTTTTCTCTGCCGGCTTAAGAGATACACGTGAAACTAAAGCTGATCCTGGGTGCCTAGGGTGCCTGTCATCCAATCCGCACTGAATTTCATTTCTAGCACATAGCCCAAAAATCGCCCCATTGACTTACAATGGAGTGCAGAAAAGGTCATTTTTTCTCGGTCCCTTTAAGAGGTAGGAGTTAAACAAGCTTAGGTCTGCGGTGCCCAGGGGGGACCCCATCCAGCCCGCACTGAGTTTCATTCCTACCACCTTAGGAAAAAAAAGTCATTATTTTGAGGCTTAGAAGTCATTTCTGCAATTCCCATAGAAAATCAACGGCGTCTCTATTCAATTGTGTGGAGCGCATATCAGGTGGGTTTTCTCTGCCGGCTTAAGAGATACACGTGAAACTAAAGCCGATCCTGGGTTCAACGGCGTCTCTAATTCAATTGTGTGGAGCGCATATCAGGTGGGTTTTCTCTGCCGGCTTAAGAGATACACGTGAAACTAAAGCCGATCCTGGGTGCCTAGGGTGCCTGTCATCCAATCCGCACTGCATTTCATTTCTAGCACATAGCCAAAAAATCGCCCCATTGACTTACATTGGAGTGCAGAAAAGGTCATTTTTTCTCGGTCCCTTTAAGAGGTAGGAGTTAAACAAGCTTAGGTCTCCGGTGCCCAGGGGGGACCCCATCCAGCCCGCACTGAGTTTCATTCCTACCACCTTAGGAAAAAAAGTCATTATTTTGAGGCTTAGAAGTCATTTCTGCAATTCCCATAGAAAATCAACGGCGTCTCTATTCAATTGTGTGGAGCGCATATCAGGTGGGTTTTCTCTGCCGGCTTAAGAGATACACGTGAAACTAAAGCCGATCCTGGGTGCCTAGGGTGCCTGTCAAATCAACGGCGTCTCTAATTCAATTGTGTGGAGCGCATATCAGGTGGGTTTTCTCTGCCGGCTTAAGAGATACACGTGAAACTAAAGCCGATCCTGGGTGCCTAGAGTGCCTGTCATCCAATCCGCACTGCATTTCATTTCTAGCACATAGCCAAAAAATCGCCCCATTGACTTACATTGGAGTGCAGAAAAGGTCATTTTTTCTCGGTCCCTTTAAGAGGTAGGAGTTAAACAAGCTTAGGTCTGCGGTGCCCAGGGGGGACCCCATCCAGCCCGCACTGAGTTTCATTCCTACCACCTTAGGAAAAAAAGTCATTATTTTGAGGCTTAGAAGTCATTTCTGCAATTCCCATAGAAAATCAACGGCGTCTCTATTCAATTGTGTGGAGCGCATATCAGGTGGGTTTTCTCTGCCGGCTTAAGAGATACACGTGAAACTAAAGCTGATCCTGGGTGCCTAGGGTGCCTGTCAAATCAACGGCGTCTCTAATTCAATTGTGTGGAGCGCATATCAGGTGGGTTTTCTCTGCCGGCTTAAGAGATACACGTGAAACTAAAGCCGATCCTGGGTGCCTAGAGTGCCTGTCATCCAATCCGCACTGCATTTCATTTCTAGCACATAGCCAAAAAATCGCCCCATTGACTTACATTGGAGTGCAGAAAAGGTCATTTTTTCTCGGTCCCTTTAAGAGGTAGGAGTTAAACAAGCTTAGGTCTGCGGTGCCCAGGGGGGACCCCATCCAGCCCGCACTGAGTTTCATTCCTACCACCTTAGGAAAAAAAGTCATTATTTTGAGGCTTAGAAGTCATTTCTGCAATTCCCATAGAAAATCAACGGCGTCTCTATTCAATTGTGTGGAGCGCATATCAGGTGGGTTTTCTCTGCCGGCTTAAGAGATACACGTGAAACTAAAGCTGATCCTGGGTGCCTAGGGTGCCTGTCATCCAATCCGCACTGAATTTCATTTCTAGCACATAGCCCAAAAATCGCCCCATTGACTTACAATGGAGTGCAGAAAAGGTCATTTTTTCTCGGTCCCTTTAAGAGGTAGGAGTTAAACAAGCTTAGGTCTGCGGTGCCCAGGGGGGACCCCATCCAGCCCGCACTGAGTTTCATTCCTACCACCTTAGGAAAAAAAGTCATTATTTTGAGGCTTAGAAGTCATTTCTGCAATTCCCATAGAAAATCAACGGCGTCTCTATTCAATTGTGTGGAGCGCATATCAGGTGGGTTTTCTCTGCCGGCTTAAGAGATACACGTGAAACTAAAGCCGATCCTGGGTGCCTAGGGTGCCTGTCAAATCAACGGCGTCTCTAATTCAATTGTGTGGAGCGCATATCAGGTGGGTTTTCTCTGCCGGCTTAAGAGATACACGTGAAACTAAAGCTGATCCTGGGTGCCTAGGGTGCCTGTCATCCAATCCGCACTGAATTTCATTTCTAGCACATAGCCAAAAAATCGCCCCATTGACTTACATTGGAGTGCAGAAAAGGTCATTTTTTCTCGGTCCCTTTAAGAGGTAGGAGTTAAACAAGCTTAGGTCTGCGGTGCCCAGGGGGGACCCCATCCAGCCCGCACTGAGTTTCATTCCTACCACCTTAGGAAAAAAAGTCATTATTTTGAGGCTTAGAAGTCATTTCTGCAATTCCCATAGAAAATCAACGGCGTCTCTATTCAATTGTGTGGAGCGCATATCAGGTGGGTTTTCTCTGCCGGCTTAAGAGATACACGTGAAACTAAAGCCTATCCTTGGTGCCTAGGGTGCCTGTCATCCTATCCGCACTGAATTTCATTTCTAGCACATTGCCAAAAAATCGCCCCATTGACTTACATTGGAGTGCAGAAAAGGTCATTTTTTCTCGGTCCCTTTAAGAGGTAGGAGTTAAACAAGCTTAGGTCTGCGGTGCCCAGGGGGGACCCCATCCAGCCCGCACTGAGTTTCATTCCTACCACCTTAGGAAAAAAAGTCATTATTTTGAGGCTTAGAAGTCATTTCTGCAATTCCCATAGAAAATCAACGGCGGAGGCGGGGCTTGGCGCTCTGATGATCGGCAGCGGGTGAGCGGAGCTCCGTCAATGGCCTCAGCTACCGGAGGACACAGTGCCAGCATGTCGGACAGTAAGAAGTCCGACAAGAAGATCAAGGGAAAGGAGACATCAGGGATGAATTTGAGCACTGCCGCTGGAAGATCGGAGCGGCAGAAGGGAGACATGATGGAAAAGACCAGCCGCAGCTCCGAGCATGCAGCTGCGGCGGCCATCTTGGATTCCCCGAGGCAGAGTGCAGAGACCGGGCGGCGTGCAGAGAAGGACCCGGCTGCAATGAAGAAGACGGAGACTGTGAGTAGAGAACCCGCAGTGCCCCGTAAGACCCCAGATTCAATCCCAGCAGTACAGGAGAGCCCTGATAACTTGCCTGGAGAGGCTGCTTTAAGTGCAGGGGCGGCGGCCATCTTGGATGGGGCAGGAGGGAGAGAGGCAGAAATTATTAAAGAAGATGCAGCTGCAATAGCCCAAAAAGGGTATATCTCAATAAAGTGGGATCCACAAATGACCAGGCAGCCATCCAAGTATAATATAAGCCCCGCTAATGATAATGAAATGCCAGGGAAGTCGGCCCCATTGAAAAGAGTACAGTCGGCCATATTGGAGGAGGCTAGTAAAAAAGAGCCTTATAAGGTCAATGTGTCTGCCACTGAGTCTCCTGCTCTATTAGCCATGCAGACTAATGTGAGCAATCAAGAGGAGACTGAAAATATGGAAGTGACCCGACCTAGAAATATAATTAGTAATATGGGGCAAGATTCCACCGTCTCACACAAACCTGCACAATGTAAGAGAGGCTCACAGGATTCTGATGTTTCAGAAGGGTATTTAACCCCGAATGAGTCAGATGAGGAAATTCTTCCGCCAATTAAGAGGAAGCTTCTGAAAACGCCAAATAAATTGGATATGAATAAGTCGTTTTATGCGCATGATATGTCTTCCTCTGATGAATCTTCAGCCTCTTCTGCAAACTCAATAATACTTAACCCCACGCCAAATATCCCTATGAAATCAGCAGCTTCGGAAGATGCTCTAAAGGCACTACAGGGGCATCCGGAATTACAGGCGCTGTTGTCACTAATCCCTTCTAAGCAGGACCTGACTAATTTGGGGAAAGAACTCAAGGCATCGTGGCAAAGGGATCTTGGCGTAGTGCACGACAAAGTTAAGACCTTGGAAAAGAAAGCTGTGGGTCTCGAGAAGGTCCAATTGAAACATGACGACAAAATAAGAGAATTGTCATTTGTGACGGAATCATTGAAAATTTCCCAAAAGATGATAACCCTCAGGCTTGATGATGTTGAAAATAGGAGTCGTCGCAACAATGTAAGGATTAGAGGGTTACCAGAGGAAGTCAAAACAGCGGAATTATATGGTGCTGTTACCTCACTATTTAATAAGATCCTGGGAAGACCTCTTGACGCCCATATTGAGTTAGATAGAGTGCATAGAGCTCTAAGACCAAAGGGAAAGGATTCAAGGAGACCCAGAGACACTATATGTAGAGTGCACTATTATACGCTTAAAGAAGGACATCATGAGGAAGGCGAGGGAAATCCATAACATTGATTTCAATGGTGCTAGGATCCAGCTTTTTTACAGATCTATCACTGCTGACCCTGAGACAGAGAGCCACTCTCAGACCACTCACGCAAAAACTGCAGGAGCTCAATATCCAGTACAAGTGGGGGTTTCCATTCTCTTTGTCTATAAGGTACGGTGGGAATACACTTCTTCTGAGAGAACCCAAGGATTTACCAAACTTCCTGAAAGCGCTAAATCTTCAGAATTTATATCTACATGAATGGTGTGATCTACATGAGACCATGATCCTGCCACCTCCCAGCTATGTTTCGAGATCAAGACCTGAAGAAACAGAGGACGTCAGGAGTTCGGACCAGCCACCCCAACCGCAAAGAGAGAGGGAGAGGAAGACGCCGAGGAACCAACAGCCAAGACCGCGCTGAAGACCATGATGTGACGCTGTCTTCTGAATAAGTTGTCGGTGATATGTTATTTGTCTAATGCATATTTGTCTCCTTGAGTAGCAATACTGTTAGATAGATCTATCTAGTTAGTTATTTGTCAAATTCTTAGTCGTAAAAACCATACGTAGATACTTGGATAGACTTCGTTAGAAATGTTTTTTTTTTTTCTAGTCTAGCGACTGTGTTAGATTTACCTCCTGAGCTTACTACAAGAATTTGTTTTTGGTTAGTTTAAATACTTCAGAACCCGAAAATTGTATAGGTTTTGAGCAATATAGGAGCATACATTTGAAGAAATAATTCCCTAATAAGGTTATTTTGAGGATGTATTTTTAATTCCTCCAAAATTGTCATTTGATGTCATATAGGCCTGGACACTCACGATTTTCTTTTTAGGCCCATCAGAGCGTCAACTCACCGACCCCATAGTTTGTCTTGCTTACCAAGACTTAGTGACAAATTGTCACAAATAGACCCCCGCGTTTAGTTTACGCTTTTTTTGTTAGTTTAGATTTTTGTTTAATCCATCAGATTGTTTCGATTGTATATCTTGATAAGTACTTAATCTTTTTTTTTTTTTTCTTTTCCCTTTTCCCATTTTTATTCAGTTCTTCCTCTCTTCTCAATTCACCTGCGGTTGTGATCACGGAAGTCCTTGGCAACACAGAGTACGTTTCTGAAGGACCAAAGTCAAGACCACATCACTGATATCAACGTCTGCCTAATTGTAAGTTTTATACACTCACGATCACGATGACAGACATTACAATAACCACATTAAACGTCAACGGGTTTAATACTCCCGAAAAACGTTCTAATGTCTTATATTCACTACACAAGAGGAAGTCACACATAGTCATGCTTCAAGAAACCCACTTTAAAGTAGACAAAACTCCTGATTTGGAGAAAAATAGATATTTTACAACATGGTATCATGCTACTTCTCCCGATAAGAAGACCAAGGGTGTCTCTATAGGCATCCATAAAACTCTCCCTTACAAATTTCTAGACGCAAAAATAGATAGTGAAGCCAGGTATGTCTTTGTCAATTGCTTAATTGCGGAAGAGACATTGACTCTGGCAAATATATACGCACCGAACCAAAACCAAGCCAACTTTATTACAGAGACACTCAGTACGCTGCAGACATTTGCAAAGGGTCAAATAATACTTGGGGGGGATTTTAATATTCCAATAAATCCCTGGGTAGATACATCCTCGGGCAAAACGAAAACCGCTCTTAAAGAAATCAAAAGAATTCAAAAATCCCTGAGAGATATTAAATTGTATGACTCTTGGAGAATTTCGAATCCGACGTCTAGGGACTACACATTTTATTCAGCACCAACCAATTCGTATTCTAGATTGGATTATATTTTCACCTCGCATTCGATTTTGAGTTCCCTTAAAGATTCCATCATAGGTAATATAGTCCTATCTGATCATGCGCCAGTCCACACGACTTTCACCTTCCTTCCTAAAAAGAAACCTGCTGTGATATGGAGACTGAATGAGTCCCTATTAAATGATGTTGCTTGTGTAGCTGATCTCAGAAACTCGTTTGAGATTTTCGAACAAGCGCATAAAAAAGACCCTACTGCGGACGTCTATAAATGGGAGACATTTAAGGCCTCCGCAAGGGGTATCTTGATGTCACACGGGGCAAGACTCAAGAGGGATAAAGCGAAAGAATTGAGTGGTCTTCTGTCCAAATTGAATAAATTAGAATTGGCCCATAAAAGATCTTTGTTGCAGGAGATGTTATTGGAATTAAACGAAACTAGATGTAAAATAAAGGATCTAATTCATGGACAGTATAGAAGAACGGTACAGATCTGTGGTAAAGGTTTCTATATCTGGAGTAATAGGCCCAGTAGATTTTTAGCTAACGCCCTTAAGAATAAACGGACCTCAAACACTATATCCTCTATTAGAAATACAAAGGGAGTGATTACATATAAAACTGAAGAAATTTCTGATACATTTAAAAACTTCTATGATAAGTTATATCATCTCCCAAAGGACAATAGATCATCAGATTTAGCAGAGACACCTGATACTATGACAGAGTACATTAACAAAACTAAACTTCCCGAGATATCTGTAGAGGAGAGGGACGAGTTGGACAAAGATTTCACATTGGAAGAGATTAAAGAGGTTATCAAAAATCTGTCCAATGGTAAATCTCCGGGCCCAGATGGATTTACGGCAAAGTTTTATAAATTATTTTCAGATATCATATCCCCGTACCTCTTAAAAGTGTTTAACTCCATCTCAGAATCACGAAAATTCCTGCCATCATCCCTAGAAGCATTTATCACAGTAATACCGAAAGAAGGCAAGGATGCTAATTCTTGTAACAATTACAGGCCAATTTCTTTATTGAATGTGGATACAAAGATTTATTCAAAAACCATAGCAAATAGACTCACTGGGCTTTTGGGGCCTCTAGTCGATCCGGACCAGGTCGGATTTATACCAAATAGAGAAGCGAGAGACAATACGCTTAGGGCCTTTGCTCTTGCTAGTTATTCACACAGTGCCAAACTCGGCACAGTTCTTCTTGCTCTTGATGCCGAAAAGGCCTTTGACCGGGTCGACTGGAGGTTCCTGGAGCTCACGTTAAAACAAATTGGACTAGGGCCCAAATTTAATCACAAAAATTATGGCACTTTATAACAATCCCACTGCTAAAATTAAAGTTAATGGTACTTTGTCTGGTTCAGTTAACATTAGAAATGGAACACGTCAGGGATGCCCACTCTCGCCAATGCTCTATGTATTATGCATGGAACATTTATTAAATTCGATCAGGAACAATCCGGATATCAAAGGTATCAGGTTAGGGAAAAGACATCATGTATGTTCGGCTTATGCCGATGATCTACTCTTATTTATCACCCAACCACATACATCTTTACCCTCCCTATTAGCTGCTATTGAGGAATTCTCGCTCTATAGTAATTATAAACTCAATTTGAATAAGAGTGAAGCGCTTACTATTGCGTTAGCAGAGGGGGAGAGGAAAAATTTAATAGAGAACTTCCCGTTTAATTGGAAAATGAAAGCACTTAGCTATTTGGGGACCCAAATAGCTACATCCCCAGAAATTATAATAAAAGAAAATTTTGACCCCTTAATGAAAAAGATAAAGAGTGACTTGGCGAGATGGGAGGGGAAGCAGTTTTCCTGGATAGGTAGGGTTAATATTCTTAAAATGAACGTATTACCACGTTTATTGTACTTATTTCAAGCAGTACCTGCAACACTAAAACAGCCCTACCTATCCAGGATGAACTCGACCCTTACTAAATTTGTGTGGGCTCAAAAACCAGCCCGTATAGCCACCAAGATACTCATCAGACCCAAATTAGAAGGAGGCTTAGCCCTACCTAGTTGTAAGGCGTATTACCAAGCAGCCATTCTAAATAGGGTACTTGATGCGTTTAAACATAGAAATGATAAATTATGGATAAAATTAGAAGCCTCTATTACAAATTTTGAACCAGCAGCTATTCTATGGACCCCTAAAGATATTCTAAAAGATATAAAATCTATATATTTGTCACCAATTAGTGCGTCCATTGCATCATTAGTTAATTCTCCTAAATACATGATGTCAGAACAATTTAATCCAGATGGCCCCCTCATACCGTTAAGCAGAAACTTGAGATTCCTCCCGGCTTTACACAAAAGCTCCTTCTTAGGTATTCCTTCTGAAGAACATGTTACATTTCATTCACTACTTTCCAAAAATAGGGTTAAACAGATTGATGACCTCCCTTTTAAGGAGGAAAGGGAAGCTCTCCCATTAGAAATAATACAATATCAATACCTACAATTGGAATCATTTGTTGAAAGACAGAAAAATACCCTTAGACTGATGAGGAGTCTGTTGCCGTTTGAGGAGCTTTGCGTCTCAACATCCACCACATCCAAAGCAGTGTCATTGATTTATAAATTATTGGTATCCGGTGGCGAGGAGTGTCGTCCGAAATACTTCTCGGGTTGGGAAAGGGAATTGGATATGTCTTTCACATCCGAAGAAGTTTCTATGGCCTTGAATATGACACACAAGACTTCCATTTCTTGCAAAATACAAGAGAGGAACTTCAAAATTTTGGCTAGATGGTACCTTGTACCAGCTAAATTAGCTTTAATGTATCCGAATCGAAGTGATCTCTGTTGGAGATGTGGTGGATGCAGAGGTACTATGCTACATATATGGTGGGATTGCCCTGTAGTGAAAAAGTTTTGGTCAGATGTGATTGGGGTTATAAACAATATCGCAGACATCCACATTGACAATCAGCCCAAACAAGTCTTGTTATCAATGATCCCAGGACAAATACGTAATGTAAAGAATTCTTTGGTGGGCTTTCTTTTGAGGAAATGGAGATCCACTTCAGCTCCTCATATTTCTGACTGGGTGGATGAAGTGAACATGATCCATAGATTGGAAGAATTAGAGTCAGAAGATTTGGATACTGGGAAGAAATTTCAGGATAGATGGAATCCGTGGGATAAATTTAAAGAATCAGACCAATTCAAACACTTAATGAGTTAGATTTCTAAATAGTGCCCATTTACACACATCATATAGAGGAACGTTAATATCAGTGGCTGTCATACATCATGGAAGATATTGGTCGTCACTTTATTGACTTGATGTACGTCTTTGTGTTGCCAACGACAGTCTATAGAGGTATGCTCTGTCTATTATCTATTACAATAGATTGTCTATGTTACAGAAGTGATTATATTAGACCCCTAGCCTTGTAGGAACACAACCGCAGTACTTACCCCCTATCCCTTTCCCTCTTTTTGTTTTACGCTTTACCCTTTCGTATCAGAAGATATTTTCTATTTGTGTTTGATGTAGGTTCAATCTAGGGGATAGTTATAGCGTATCCTAAGGATATCTCCGGGAATTACTCCTGGATATGTGATGTTATATGAGCCTCTCCTTGATTGAGTTATTAAAAATTAAAATAGCAGTAGATATCTTAGATTTGTTCTACTGACATATGCATCTTTTCCTTTATACCCTTTTTTCTTTTCTCTTTATTCTGTTTTCCCAATTAATTTACGTTAATACAGCTTTAATAATGCTTTATTTTGAGCTTTTTGTTAACCATATATATTCTTTAATAAAAAATTTAAATCTGTTAGAAAATCAATGGCGTCTCTGTTCAATTGTGTGGAGCGCATATTAGGTGGGTTTTCTCTGCCGGCTTAAGAGATACACGTGAAACTAAAGCTGATCCTGGGTGCCTAGGGTGCCTGTCATCCAATCCGCACTGCATTTCATTTCTAGCACATAGCCAAAAAATCGCCCCATTGACTTACATTGGAGTGCAGAAAAGGTCATTTTTTCTCGGTCCCTTTAAGAGGTAGGAGTTAAACAAGCTTAGGTCTGCGGTGCCCAGGGGGGACCCCATCCAGCCCGCACTGAGTTTCATTCCTACCACCTTAGGAAAAAAAGTCATTATTTTGAGGCTTAGAAGTCATTTCTGCAATTCCCATAGAAAATCAACGGCGTCTCTATTCAATTGTGTGGAGCGCATATCAGGTGGGTTTTCTCTGCCGGCTTAAGAGATACACGTGAAACTAAAGCCGATCCTGGGTGCCTAGGGTGCCTGTCAAATCAACGGCGTCTCTAATTCAATTGTGTGGAGCGCATATCAGGTGGGTTTTCTCTGCCGGCTTAAGAGATACACGTGAAACTAAAGCCGATCCTGGGTGCCTAGAGTGCCTGTCATCCAATCCGCACTGCATTTCATTTCTAGCACATAGCCAAAAAATCGCCCCATTGACTTACATTGGAGTGCAGAAAAGGTCATTTTTTCTCGGTCCCTTTAAGAGGTAGGAGTTAAACAAGCTTAGGTCTGCGGTGCCCAGGGGGGACCCCATCCAGCCCGCACTGAGTTTCATCCCTACCACCTTAGGAAAAAAAGTCATTATTTTGAGGCTTAGAAGTCATTTCTGCAATTCCCATAGAAAATCAACGGCGTCTCTATTCAATTGTGTGGAGCGCATATCAGGTGGGTTTTCTCTGCCGGCTTAAGAGATACACGTGAAACTAAAGCTGATCCTGGGTGCCTAGGGTGCCTGTCATCCAATCCGCACTGAATTTCATTTCTAGCACATAGCCAAAAAATCGCCCCATTGACTTACATTGGAGTGCAGAAAAGGTACATTTTTTCTCGGTCCCTTTAAGAGGTAGGAGTTAAACAAGCTTAGGTCTGCGGTGCCCAGGGGGGACCCCATCCAGCCCGCACTGAGTTTCATTCCTACCACCTTAGGAAAAAAAGTCATTATTTTGAGGCTTAGAAGTCATTTCTGCAATTCCCATAGAAAATCAACGGCGTCTCTATTCAATTGTGTGGAGCGCATATTCAGGTGGGTTTTCTCTGCCGGCTTAAGAGATACACGTGAAACTAAAGCCGATCCTGGGTGCCTAGGGTGCCTGTCATCCAATCCGCACTGCATTTCATTTCTAGCACATAGCCAAAAAATCGCCCCATTGACTTACATTGGAGTGCAGAAAAGGTCATTTTTTCTCGGTCCCTTTAAGAGGTAGGAGTTAAACAAGCTTAGGTCTGCGGTGCCCAGGGGGGACCCCATCCAGCCCGCACTGAGTTTCATTCCTACCACCTTAGGAAAAAAAGTCATTATTTTGAGGCTTAGAAGTCATTTCTGCAATTCCCATAGAAAATCAACGGCGTCTCTATTCAATTGTGTGGAGCGCATATCAGGTGGGTTTTCTCTGCCGGCTTAAGAGATACACGTGAAACTAAAGCTGATCCTGGGTGCCTAGGGTGCCTGTCATCCAATCCGCACTGCATTTCATTTCTAGCACATAGCCAAAAAATCGCCCCATTGACTTACATTGGAGTGCAGAAAAGGTCATTTTTTCTCGGTCCCTTTAAGAGGTAGGAGTTAAACAAGCTTAGGTCTGCGGTGCCCAGGGGGGACCCCATCCAGCCCGCACTGAGTTTCATTCCTACCACCTTAGGAAAAAAAGTCATTATTTTGAGGCTTAGAAGTCATTTCTGCAATTCCCATAGAAAATCAACGGCGTCTCTATTCAATTGTGTGGAGCGCATATCAGGTGGGTTTTCTCTGCCGGCTTAAGAGATACACGTGAAACTAAAGCTGATCCTGGGTGCCTAGGGTGCCTGTCATCCAATCCGCACTGCATTTCATTTCTAGCACATAGCCAAAAAATCGCCCCATTGACTTACAATTGGAGTGCAGAAAAGGTCATTTTTTCTCGGTCCCTTTAAGAGGTAGGAGTTAAACAAGCTTAGGTCTGCGGTGCCCAGGGGGGACCCCATCCAGCCCGCACTGAGTTTCATTCCTACCACCTTAGGAAAAAAAGTCATTATTTTGAGGCTTAGAAGTCATTTCTGCAATTCCCATAGAAAATCAACGGCGTCTCTATTCAATTGTGTGGAGCGCATATCAGGTGGGTTTTCTCTGCCGGCTTAAGAGATACACGTGAAACTAAAGCCGATCCTGGGTGCCTAGGGTGCCTGTCATCCAATCCGCACTGCATTTCATTTCTAGCACATAGCCAAAAAATCGCCCCATTGACTTACATTGGAGTGCAGAAAAGGTCATTTTTTCTCGGTCCCTTTAAGAGGTAGGAGTTAAACAAGCTTAGGTCTGCGGTGCCCAGGGGGGACCCCATCCAGCCCGCACTGAGTTTCATTCCTACCACCTTAGGAAAAAAAGTCATTATTTTGAGGCTTAGAAGTCATTTCTGCAATTCCCATAGAAAATCAACGGCGTCTCTATTCAATTGTGTGGAGCGCATATCAGGTGGTTTTTCTCTGCCGGCTTAAGAGATACACGTGAAACTAAAGCCGATCCTGGGTGCCTAGGGATGCCTGTCATCCAATCCGCACTGCATTTCATTTCTAGCACATAGCCAAAAAATCGCCCCATTGACTTACATTGGAGTGCAGAAAAGGTCATTTTTTCTCGGTCCCTTTAAGAGGTAGGAGTTAAACAAGCTTAGGTCTGCGGTGCCCAGGGGGGACCCCATCCAGCCCGCACTGAGTTTCATTCCTACCACCTTAGGAAAAAAAGTCATTATTTTGAGGCTTAGAAGTCATTTCTGCAATTCCCATAGAAAATCAACTGGCGTCTCTATTCAATTGTGTGGAGCGCATATTAGGTGGGTTTTCTCTGCCGGCTTAAGAGATACACGTGAAACTAAAGCCGATCCTGGGTGCCTAGGGTGCCTGTCATCCAATCCGCACTGCATTTCACTTCTAGCACATAGCCAAAAAATCGCCCCATTGACTTACATTGGAGTGCAGAAAAGTACATTTTTTCTCGGTCCCTTTAAGAGGTAGGAGTTAAACAAGCTTAGGTCTGCGGTGCCCAGGGGGGACCCCATCCAGCCCGCACTGAGTTTCATTCCTACCACCTTAGGAAAAAAAGTCATTATTTTGAGGCTTAGAAGTCATTTCTGCAATTCCCATAGAAAATCAACTGGCGTCTCTATTCAATTGTGTGGAGCGCATATCAGGTGGGTTTTCTCTGCCGGCTTAAGAGATACACGTGAAACTAAAGCCTGATCCTGGGTGCCTAGGGTGCCTGTCATCCAATCCGCACTGCATTTCATTTCTAGCACATAGCCAAAAAATCGCCCCATTGACTTACATTGGAGTGCAGAAAAGGTCATTTTTTCTCGGTCCCTTTAAGAGGTAGGAGTTAAACAAGCTTAGGTCTGCGGTGCCCAGGGGGGACCCCATCCAGCCCGCACTGAGTTTCATTCCTACCACCTTAGGAAAAAAAGTCATTATTTTGAGGCTTAGAAGTCATTTCTGCAATTCCCATAGAAAATCAATGGCGTCTCTATTCAATTGTGTGGAGCGCATATTAGGTGGGTTTTCTCTGCCGGCTTAAGAGATACACGTGAAACTAAAGCTGATCCTGGGTGCCTAGGGTGCCTGTCATCCAATCCGCACTGCATTTCATTTCTAGCACATAGCCAAAAAATCGCCCCATTGACTTACATTGGAGTGCAGAAAAGGTCATTTTTTCTCGGTCCCTTTAAGAGGTAGGAGTTAAACAAGCTTAGGTCTGCGGTGCCCAGGGGGGACCCCATCCAGCCCGCACTGAGTTTCATTCCTACCACCTTAGGAAAAAAAGTCATTATTTTGAGGCTTAGAAGTCATTTCTGCAATTCCCATAGAAAATCAACGGCGTCTCTATTCAATTGTGTGGAGCGCATATCAGGTGGGTTTTCTCTGCCGGCTTAAGAGATACACGTGAAACTAAAGCCGATCCTGGGTGCCTAGGGTGCCTGTCATCCAATCCGCACTGCATTTCATTTCTAGCACATAGCCAAAAAATCGCCCCATTGACTTACATTGGAGTGCAGAAAAGAACATTTTTTCTCGGTCCCTTTAAGAGGTAGGAGTTAAACAAGCTTAGGTCTGCGGTGCCCAGGGGGGACCCCATCCAGCCCGCACTGAGTTTCATTCCTACCACCTTAGGAAAAAAAAGTCATTATTTTGAGGCTTAGAAGTCATTTCTGCAATTCCCATAGAAAAT
This sequence comes from Dendropsophus ebraccatus, assembly GCF_027789765.1. NCBI lineage: Eukaryota > Metazoa > Chordata > Amphibia > Anura > Hylidae > Dendropsophus > Dendropsophus ebraccatus. Next base: position 37,232 of record NW_027210104.1, on the reverse strand, counting down.
CAATGGCGTCTCTATTCAATTGTGTGGAGCGCATATCAGGTGGGTTTTCTCTGCCGGCTTAAGAGATACACGTGAAACTAAAGCCGATCCTGGGTGCCTAGGGTGCCTGTCATCCAATCCGCACTGCATTAAATTTCTAGCACATAGCCAAAAAATCGCCCCATTGACTTACATTGGAGTGCAGAAAAGAAAAATTTTTCTCGGTCCCTTTAAGAGGTAGGAGTTAAACAAGCTTAGGTCTGCGGTGCCCAGGGGGGACCCCATCCAGCCCGCACTGAGTTTCATTCCTACCACCTTAGGAAAAAAAGTCATTATTTTGAGGCTTAGAAGTCATTTCTGCAATTCCCATAGAAAATCAATGGCGTCTCTATTCAATTGTGTGGAGCGCATATTAGGTGGGTTTTCTCTGCCGGCTTAAGAGATACACGTGAAACTAAAGCCTGATCCTGGGTGCCTAGGGTGCCTGTCATCCAATCCGCACTGCATTTCACTTCTAGCACATAGCCAAAAAATCGCCCCATTGACTTACATTGGAGTGCAGAAAAGCACATTTTTTCTCGGTCCCTTTAAGAGGTAGGAGTTAAACAAGCTTAGGTCTGCGGTGCCCAGGGGGGACCCCATCCAGCCCGCACTGAGTTTCATTCCTACCACCTTAGGAAAAAAAGTCATTATTTTGAGGCTTAGAAGTCATTTCTGCAATTCCCATAGAAAATCAACGGCGTCTCTATTCAATTGTGTGGAGCGCATATCAGGTGGGTTTTCTCTGCCGGCTTAAGAGATACACGTGAAACTAAAGCCGATCCTGGGTGCCTAGGGTGCCTGTCATCCAATCCGCACTCAATTTCATTTCTAGCACATAGCCAAAAAATCGCCCCATTGACTTACATTGGAGTGCAGAAAAGGTCATTTTTTCTCGGTCCCTTTAAGAGGTAGGAGTTAAACAAGCTTAGGTCTGCGGTGCCCAGGGGGGACCCCATCCAGCCCGCACTGAGTTTCATTCCTACCACCTTAGGAAAAAAAGTCATTATTTTGAGGCTTAGAAGTCATTTCTGCAATTCCCATAGAAAATCAACGGCGTCTCTATTCAATTGTGTGGAGCGCATATCAGGTGGGTTTTCTCTGCCGGCTTAAGAGATACACGTGAAACTAAAGCCGATCCTGGGTGCCTAGGGTGCCTGTCATCCAATCCGCACTGAATTTCATTTCTAGCACATAGCCAAAAAATCGCCCCATTGACTTACATTGGAGTGCAGAAAAGGTCATTTTTTCTCGGTCCCTTTAAGAGGTAGGAGTTAAACAAGCTTAGGTCTGCGGTGCCCAGGGGGGACCCCATCCAGCCCGCACTGAGTTTCATTCCTACCACCTTAGGAAAAAAAGTCATTATTTTGAGGCTTAGAAGTCATTTCTGCAATTCCCATAGAAAATCAACGGCGTCTCTATTCAATTGTGTGGAGCGCATATCAGGTGGGTTTTCTCTGCCGGCTTAAGAGATACACGTGAAACTAAAGCCGATCCTGGGTGCCTAGGGTGCCTGTCATCCAATCCGCACTGAATTTCATTTCTAGCACATAGCCAAAAAATCGCCCCATTGACTTACATTGGAGTGCAGAAAAGGTCATTTTTTCTCGGTCCCTTTAAGAGGTAGGAGTTAAACAAGCTTAGGTCTGCGGTGCCCAGGGGGGACCCCATCCAGCCCGCACTGAGTTTCATTCCTACCACCTTAGGAAAAAAAGTCATTATTTTGAGGCTTAGAAGTCATTTCTGCAATTCCCATAGAAAATCAACGGCGTCTCTATTCAATTGTGTGGAGCGCATATCAGGTGGGTTTTCTCTGCCGGCTTAAGAGATACACGTGAAACTAAAGCCGATCCTGGGTGCCTAGGGTGCCTGTCATCCAATCCGCACTGAATTTCATTTCTAGCACATAGCCAAAAAATCGCCCCATTGACTTACATTGGAGTGCAGAAAAGGTCATTTTTTCTCGGTCCCTTTAAGAGGTAGGAGTTAAACAAGCTTAGGTCTGCGGTGCCCAGGGGGGACCCCATCCAGCCCGCACTGAGTTTCATTCCTACCACCTTAGGAAAAAAAGTCATTATTTTGAGGCTTAGAAGTCATTTCTGCAATTCCCATAGAAAATCAACGGCGTCTCTATTCAATTGTGTGGAGCGCATATCAGGTGGGTTTTCTCTGCCGGCTTAAGAGATACACGTGAAACTAAAGCCGATCCTGGGTGCCTAGGGTGCCTGTCATCCAATCCGCACTGAATTTCATTTCTAGCACATAGCCAAAAAATCGCCCCATTGACTTACATTGGAGTGCAGAAAAGGTCATTTTTTCTCGGTCCCTTTAAGAGGTAGGAGTTAAACAAGCTTAGGTCTGCGGTGCCCAGGGGGGACCCCATCCAGCCCGCACTGAGTTTCATTCCTACCACCTTAGGAAAAAAAGTCATTATTTTGAGGCTTAGAAGTCATTTCTGCAATTCCCATAGAAAATCAACGGCGTCTCTATTCAATTGTGTGGAGCGCATATCAGGTGGGTTTTCTCTGCCGGCTTAAGAGATACACGTGAAACTAAAGCCGATCCTGGGTGCCTAGGGTGCCTGTCATCCAATCCGCACTGAATTTCATTTCTAGCACATAGCCAAAAAATCGCCCCATTGACTTACATTGGAGTGCAGAAAAGGTCATTTTTTCTCGGTCCCTTTAAGAGGTAGGAGTTAAACAAGCTTAGGTCTGCGGTGCCCAGGGGGGACCCCATCCAGCCCGCACTGAGTTTCATTCCTACCACCTTAGGAAAAAAAGTCATTATTTTGAGGCTTAGAAGTCATTTCTGCAATTCCCATAGAAAATCAACGGCGTCTCTATTCAATTGTGTGGAGCGCATATCAGGTGGGTTTTCTCTGCCGGCTTAAGAGATACACGTGAAACTAAAGCCGATCCTGGGTGCCTAGGGTGCCTGTCATCCAATCCGCACTGAATTTCATTTCTAGCACATAGCCAAAAAATCGCCCCATTGACTTACATTGGAGTGCAGAAAAGGTCATTTTTTCTCGGTCCCTTTAAGAGGTAGGAGTTAAACAAGCTTAGGTCTGCGGTGCCCAGGGGGGACCCCATCCAGCCCGCACTGAGTTTCATTCCTACCACCTTAGGAAAAAAAGTCATTATTTTGAGGCTTAGAAGTCATTTCTGCAATTCCCATAGAAAATCAACGGCGTCTCTATTCAATTGTGTGGAGCGCATATCAGGTGGGTTTTCTCTGCCGGCTTAAGAGATACACGTGAAACTAAAGCCGATCCTGGGTGCCTAGGGTGCCTGTCATCCAATCCGCACTGAATTTCATTTCTAGCACATAGCCAAAAAATCGCCCCATTGACTTACATTGGAGTGCAGAAAAGGTCATTTTTTCTCGGTCCCTTTAAGAGGTAGGAGTTAAACAAGCTTAGGTCTGCGGTGCCCAGGGGGGACCCCATCCAGCCCGCACTGAGTTTCATTCCTACCACCTTAGGAAAAAAAGTCATTATTTTGAGGCTTAGAAGTCATTTCTGCAATTCCCATAGAAAATCAACGGCGTCTCTATTCAATTGTGTGGAGCGCATATCAGGTGGGTTTTCTCTGCCGGCTTAAGAGATACACGTGAAACTAAAGCCGATCCTGGGTGCCTAGGGTGCCTGTCATCCAATCCGCACTGAATTTCATTTCTAGCACATAGCCAAAAAATCGCCCCATTGACTTACATTGGAGTGCAGAAAAGGTCATTTTTTCTCGGTCCCTTTAAGAGGTAGGAGTTAAACAAGCTTAGGTCTGCGGTGCCCAGGGGGGACCCCATCCAGCCCGCACTGAGTTTCATTCCTACCACCTTAGGAAAAAAAGTCATTATTTTGAGGCTTAGAAGTCATTTCTGCAATTCCCATAGAAAATCAACGGCGTCTCTATTCAATTGTGTGGAGCGCATATCAGGTGGGTTTTCTCTGCCGGCTTAAGAGATACACGTGAAACTAAAGCCGATCCTGGGTGCCTAGGGTGCCTGTCATCCAATCCGCACTGAATTTCATTTCTAGCACATAGCCAAAAAATCGCCCCATTGACTTACATTGGAGTGCAGAAAAGGTCATTTTTTCTCGGTCCCTTTAAGAGGTAGGAGTTAAACAAGCTTAGGTCTGCGGTGCCCAGGGGGGACCCCATCCAGCCCGCACTGAGTTTCATTCCTACCACCTTAGGAAAAAAAGTCATTATTTTGAGGCTTAGAAGTCATTTCTGCAATTCCCATAGAAAATCAACGGCGTCTCTATTCAATTGTGTGGAGCGCATATCAGGTGGGTTTTCTCTGCCGGCTTAAGAGATACACGTGAAACTAAAGCCGATCCTGGGTGCCTAGGGTGCCTGTCATCCAATCCGCACTGAATTTCATTTCTAGCACATAGCCAAAAAATCGCCCCATTGACTTACATTGGAGTGCAGAAAAGGTCATTTTTTCTCGGTCCCTTTAAGAGGTAGGAGTTAAACAAGCTTAGGTCTGCGGTGCCCAGGGGGGACCCCATCCAGCCCGCACTGAGTTTCATTCCTACCACCTTAGGAAAAAAAGTCATTATTTTGAGGCTTAGAAGTCATTTCTGCAATTCCCATAGAAAATCAACGGCGTCTCTATTCAATTGTGTGGAGCGCATATCAGGTGGGTTTTCTCTGCCGGCTTAAGAGATACACGTGAAACTAAAGCCGATCCTGGGTGCCTAGGGTGCCTGTCATCCAATCCGCACTGAATTTCATTTCTAGCACATAGCCAAAAAATCGCCCCATTGACTTACATTGGAGTGCAGAAAAGGTCATTTTTTCTCGGTCCCTTTAAGAGGTAGGAGTTAAACAAGCTTAGGTCTGCGGTGCCCAGGGGGGACCCCATCCAGCCCGCACTGAGTTTCATTCCTACCACCTTAGGAAAAAAAGTCATTATTTTGAGGCTTAGAAGTCATTTCTGCAATTCCCATAGAAAATCAACGGCGTCTCTATTCAATTGTGTGGAGCGCATATCAGGTGGGTTTTCTCTGCCGGCTTAAGAGATACACGTGAAACTAAAGCCGATCCTGGGTGCCTAGGGTGCCTGTCATCCAATCCGCACTGAATTTCATTTCTAGCACATAGCCAAAAAATCGCCCCATTGACTTACATTGGAGTGCAGAAAAGGTCATTTTTTCTCGGTCCCTTTAAGAGGTAGGAGTTAAACAAGCTTAGGTCTGCGGTGCCCAGGGGGGACCCCATCCAGCCCGCACTGAGTTTCATTCCTACCACCTTAGGAAAAAAAGTCATTATTTTGAGGCTTAGAAGTCATTTCTGCAATTCCCATAGAAAATCAACGGCGTCTCTATTCAATTGTGTGGAGCGCATATCAGGTGGGTTTTCTCTGCCGGCTTAAGAGATACACGTGAAACTAAAGCCGATCCTGGGTGCCTAGGGTGCCTGTCATCCAATCCGCACTGAATTTCATTTCTAGCACATAGCCAAAAAATCGCCCCATTGACTTACATTGGAGTGCAGAAAAGGTCATTTTTTCTCGGTCCCTTTAAGAGGTAGGAGTTAAACAAGCTTAGGTCTGCGGTGCCCAGGGGGGACCCCATCCAGCCCGCACTGAGTTTCATTCCTACCACCTTAGGAAAAAAAGTCATTATTTTGAGGCTTAGAAGTCATTTCTGCAATTCCCATAGAAAATCAACGGCGTCTCTATTCAATTGTGTGGAGCGCATATCAGGTGGGTTTTCTCTGCCGGCTTAAGAGATACACGTGAAACTAAAGCCGATCCTGGGTGCCTAGGGTGCCTGTCATCCAATCCGCACTGAATTTCATTTCTAGCACATAGCCAAAAAATCGCCCCATTGACTTACATTGGAGTGCAGAAAAGGTCATTTTTTCTCGGTCCCTTTAAGAGGTAGGAGTTAAACAAGCTTAGGTCTGCGGTGCCCAGGGGGGACCCCATCCAGCCCGCACTGAGTTTCATTCCTACCACCTTAGGAAAAAAAGTCATTATTTTGAGGCTTAGAAGTCATTTCTGCAATTCCCATAGAAAATCAACGGCGTCTCTATTCAATTGTGTGGAGCGCATATCAGGTGGGTTTTCTCTGCCGGCTTAAGAGATACACGTGAAACTAAAGCCGATCCTGGGTGCCTAGGGTGCCTGTCATCCAATCCGCACTGAATTTCATTTCTAGCACATAGCCAAAAAATCGCCCCATTGACTTACATTGGAGTGCAGAAAAGGTCATTTTTTCTCGGTCCCTTTAAGAGGTAGGAGTTAAACAAGCTTAGGTCTGCGGTGCCCAGGGGGGACCCCATCCAGCCCGCACTGAGTTTCATTCCTACCACCTTAGGAAAAAAAGTCATTATTTTGAGGCTTAGAAGTCATTTCTGCAATTCCCATAGAAAATCAACGGCGTCTCTATTCAATTGTGTGGAGCGCATATCAGGTGGGTTTTCTCTGCCGGCTTAAGAGATACACGTGAAACTAAAGCCGATCCTGGGTGCCTAGGGTGCCTGTCATCCAATCCGCACTGAATTTCATTTCTAGCACATAGCCAAAAAATCGCCCCATTGACTTACATTGGAGTGCAGAAAAGGTCATTTTTTCTCGGTCCCTTTAAGAGGTAGGAGTTAAACAAGCTTAGGTCTGCGGTGCCCAGGGGGGACCCCATCCAGCCCGCACTGAGTTTCATTCCTACCACCTTAGGAAAAAAAGTCATTATTTTGAGGCTTAGAAGTCATTTCTGCAATTCCCATAGAAAATCAACGGCGTCTCTATTCAATTGTGTGGAGCGCATATCAGGTGGGTTTTCTCTGCCGGCTTAAGAGATACACGTGAAACTAAAGCCGATCCTGGGTGCCTAGGGTGCCTGTCATCCAATCCGCACTGAATTTCATTTCTAGCACATAGCCAAAAAATCGCCCCATTGACTTACATTGGAGTGCAGAAAAGGTCATTTTTTCTCGGTCCCTTTAAGAGGTAGGAGTTAAACAAGCTTAGGTCTGCGGTGCCCAGGGGGGACCCCATCCAGCCCGCACTGAGTTTCATTCCTACCACCTTAGGAAAAAAAGTCATTATTTTGAGGCTTAGAAGTCATTTCTGCAATTCCCATAGAAAATCAACGGCGTCTCTATTCAATTGTGTGGAGCGCATATCAGGTGGGTTTTCTCTGCCGGCTTAAGAGATACACGTGAAACTAAAGCCGATCCTGGGTGCCTAGGGTGCCTGTCATCCAATCCGCACTGAATTTCATTTCTAGCACATAGCCAAAAAATCGCCCCATTGACTTACATTGGAGTGCAGAAAAGGTCATTTTTTCTCGGTCCCTTTAAGAGGTAGGAGTTAAACAAGCTTAGGTCTGCGGTGCCCAGGGGGGACCCCATCCAGCCCGCACTGAGTTTCATTCCTACCACCTTAGGAAAAAAAGTCATTATTTTGAGGCTTAGAAGTCATTTCTGCAATTCCCATAGAAAATCAACGGCGTCTCTATTCAATTGTGTGGAGCGCATATCAGGTGGGTTTTCTCTGCCGGCTTAAGAGATACACGTGAAACTAAAGCCGATCCTGGGTGCCTAGGGTGCCTGTCATCCAATCCGCACTGAATTTCATTTCTAGCACATAGCCAAAAAATCGCCCCATTGACTTACATTGGAGTGCAGAAAAGGTCATTTTTTCTCGGTCCCTTTAAGAGGTAGGAGTTAAACAAGCTTAGGTCTGCGGTGCCCAGGGGGGACCCCATCCAGCCCGCACTGAGTTTCATTCCTACCACCTTAGGAAAAAAAGTCATTATTTTGAGGCTTAGAAGTCATTTCTGCAATTCCCATAGAAAATCAACGGCGTCTCTATTCAATTGTGTGGAGCGCATATCAGGTGGGTTTTCTCTGCCGGCTTAAGAGATACACGTGAAACTAAAGCCGATCCTGGGTGCCTAGGGTGCCTGTCATCCAATCCGCACTGAATTTCATTTCTAGCACATAGCCAAAAAATCGCCCCATTGACTTACATTGGAGTGCAGAAAAGGTCATTTTTTCTCGGTCCCTTTAAGAGGTAGGAGTTAAACAAGCTTAGGTCTGCGGTGCCCAGGGGGGACCCCATCCAGCCCGCACTGAGTTTCATTCCTACCACCTTAGGAAAAAAAGTCATTATTTTGAGGCTTAGAAGTCATTTCTGCAATTCCCATAGAAAATCAACGGCGTCTCTATTCAATTGTGTGGAGCGCATATCAGGTGGGTTTTCTCTGCCGGCTTAAGAGATACACGTGAAACTAAAGCCGATCCTGGGTGCCTAGGGTGCCTGTCATCCAATCCGCACTGAATTTCATTTCTAGCACATAGCCAAAAAATCGCCCCATTGACTTACATTGGAGTGCAGAAAAGGTCATTTTTTCTCGGTCCCTTTAAGAGGTAGGAGTTAAACAAGCTTAGGTCTGCGGTGCCCAGGGGGGACCCCATCCAGCCCGCACTGAGTTTCATTCCTACCACCTTAGGAAAAAAAGTCATTATTTTGAGGCTTAGAAGTCATTTCTGCAATTCCCATAGAAAATCAACGGCGTCTCTATTCAATTGTGTGGAGCGCATATCAGGTGGGTTTTCTCTGCCGGCTTAAGAGATACACGTGAAACTAAAGCCGATCCTGGGTGCCTAGGGTGCCTGTCATCCAATCCGCACTGAATTTCATTTCTAGCACATAGCCAAAAAATCGCCCCATTGACTTACATTGGAGTGCAGAAAAGGTCATTTTTTCTCGGTCCCTTTAAGAGGTAGGAGTTAAACAAGCTTAGGTCTGCGGTGCCCAGGGGGGACCCCATCCAGCCCGCACTGAGTTTCATTCCTACCACCTTAGGAAAAAAAGTCATTATTTTGAGGCTTAGAAGTCATTTCTGCAATTCCCATAGAAAATCAACGGCGTCTCTATTCAATTGTGTGGAGCGCATATCAGGTGGGTTTTCTCTGCCGGCTTAAGAGATACACGTGAAACTAAAGCCGATCCTGGGTGCCTAGGGTGCCTGTCATCCAATCCGCACTGAATTTCATTTCTAGCACATAGCCAAAAAATCGCCCCATTGACTTACATTGGAGTGCAGAAAAGGTCATTTTTTCTCGGTCCCTTTAAGAGGTAGGAGTTAAACAAGCTTAGGTCTGCGGTGCCCAGGGGGGACCCCATCCAGCCCGCACTGAGTTTCATTCCTACCACCTTAGGAAAAAAAGTCATTATTTTGAGGCTTAGAAGTCATTTCTGCAATTCCCATAGAAAATCAACGGCGTCTCTATTCAATTGTGTGGAGCGCATATCAGGTGGGTTTTCTCTGCCGGCTTAAGAGATACACGTGAAACTAAAGCCGATCCTGGGTGCCTAGGGTGCCTGTCATCCAATCCGCACTGAATTTCATTTCTAGCACATAGCCAAAAAATCGCCCCATTGACTTACATTGGAGTGCAGAAAAGGTCATTTTTTCTCGGTCCCTTTAAGAGGTAGGAGTTAAACAAGCTTAGGTCTGCGGTGCCCAGGGGGGACCCCATCCAGCCCGCACTGAGTTTCATTCCTACCACCTTAGGAAAAAAAGTCATTATTTTGAGGCTTAGAAGTCATTTCTGCAATTCCCATAGAAAATCAACGGCGTCTCTATTCAATTGTGTGGAGCGCATATCAGGTGGGTTTTCTCTGCCGGCTTAAGAGATACACGTGAAACTAAAGCCGATCCTGGGTGCCTAGGGTGCCTGTCATCCAATCCGCACTGAATTTCATTTCTAGCACATAGCCAAAAAATCGCCCCATTGACTTACATTGGAGTGCAGAAAAGGTCATTTTTTCTCGGTCCCTTTAAGAGGTAGGAGTTAAACAAGCTTAGGTCTGCGGTGCCCAGGGGGACCCCATCCAGCCCGCACTGAGTTTCATTCCTACCACCTTAGGAAAAAAAGTCATTATTTTGAGGCTTAGAAGTCATTTCTGCAATTCCCATAGAAAATCAATGGCGTCTCTATTCAATTGTGTGGAGCGCATATCAGGTGGATTTTCTCTGCCGGCTTAAGAGATACACATGAAACTAAAGCCGATCCTGGGTCCCCAGGGTGCCTGTCATCCAATCCGCACTGAATTTCATTACCGGCAGAGAAAACCCACCTGATATGCGCTCCACACAATTGAATAGAGACGCCGTTGATTTTCTATGGGAATTGCAGAAATGACTTCTAAGCCTCAAAATAATGACTTTTTTTCCTAAGGTGGTAGGAATGAAACTCAGTGCGGGCTGGATGGGGTCCCCCCTGGGCACCGCAGACCTAAGCTTGTTTAACTCCTACCTCTTAAAGGGACCGAGAAAAAATGACCTTTTCTGCACTCCAATGTAAGTCAATGGGGCGATTTTTTGGCTATGTGCTAGAAATGAAATTCAGTGCGGATTGGATGACAGGCACCCTAGGCACCCAGGATCGGCTTTAGTTTCACGTGTATCTCTTAAGCCGGCAGAGAAAACCCACCTGATATGCGCTCCACACAATTGAATAGAGACGCCGTTGATTTTCTATGGGAATTGCAGAAATGACTTCTAAGCCTCAAAATAATGACTTTTTTTCCTAAGGTGGTAGGAATGAAACTCAGTGCGGGCTGGATGGGGTCCCCCTGGGCACCGCAGACCTAAGCTTGTTTAACTCCTACCTCTTAAAGGGACCGAGAAAAAATGACCTTTTCTGCACTCCAATGTAAGTCAATGGGGCGATTTTTTGGCTATGTGCTAGAAATGAAATTCAGTGCGGATTGGATGACAGGCACCCTAGGCACCCAGGATCGGCTTTAGTTTCACGTGTATCTCTTAAGCCGGCAGAGAAAACCCACCTGATATGCGCTCCACACAATTGAATAGAGACGCCGTTGATTTTCTATGGGAATTGCAGAAATGACTTCTAAGCCTCAAAATAATGACTTTTTTTCCTAAGGTGGTAGGAATGAAACTCAGTGCGGGCTGGATGGGGTCCCCCTGGGCACCGCAGACCTAAGCTTGTTTAACTCCTACCTCTTAAAGGGACCGAGAAAAAATGACCTTTTCTGCACTCCAATGTAAGTCAATGGGGCGATTTTTTGGCTATGTGCTAGAAATGAAATTCAGTGCGGATTGGATGACAGGCACCCTAGGCACCCAGGATCGGCTTTAGTTTCACGTGTATCTCTTAAGCCGGCAGAGAAAACCCACCTGATATGCGCTCCACACAATTGAATAGAGACGCCGTTGATTTTCTATGGGAATTGCAGAAATGACTTCTAAGCCTCAAAATAATGACTTTTTTTCCTAAGGTGGTAGGAATGAAACTCAGTGCGGGCTGGATGGGGTCCCCCCTGGGCACCGCAGACCTAAGCTTGTTTAACTCCTACCTCTTAAAGGGACCGAGAAATAATGACCTTTTCTGCACTCCAATGTAAGTCAATGGGGCGATTTTTTGGCTATGGCTAGAAATGAAATTAAGTGCGGATTGGATGACAGGCACCCTAGGCACCCAGGATCGGCTTTAGTTTCACGTGTATCTCTTAAGCCGGCAGAGAAAACCCACCTGATATGCGCTCTCACACAATTGAATTAGAGACGCCGTTGATTTTCTATGGGAATTGCAGAAATGACTTCTAAGCCTCAAAATAATGACTTTTTTTCCTAAGGTGGTAGGAATGAAACTCAGTGCGGGCTGGATGGGGTCCCCCCTGGGCACCGCAGACCTAAGCTTGTTTAACTCCTACCTCTTAAAGGGACCGAGAAAAAATGACCTTTTCTGCACTCCAATGTAAGTCAATGGGGCGATTTTTTTGGCTATGTGCTAGAAATGAAATTCAGTGCGGATTGGATGACAGGCACCCTAGGCACCCAGGATCGCCTTTAGTTTCACGTGTATCTCTTAAGCCGGCAGAGAAAATCCACCTGATATGCGCTCCACACAATTGAATAGAGACGCCATTGATTTTCTATGGGAATTGCAGAAATGACTTCTAAGCCTCAAAATAATGACTTTTTTTTCCTAAGGTGGTAGGAATGAAACTCAGTGTGGGCTGGATGGGGTCCCCCCTGGGCACCGCAGACCTAAGCTTGTTTAACTCCTACCTCTTAAAGGGACCGAGAAAAAATGACCTTTTCTGCACTCCAATGTAAGTCAATGAGGCGATTTTTTGGCTATGTGCTAGAAATGAAATTCAGTGCGGATTGGATGACAGGCACCCTAGGCACCCAGGATCGGCTTTAGTTTCACGTGTATCTCTTAAGCCGGCAGAGAAAACCCACCTGATATGCGCTCCACACAATTGAATAGAGACGCCGTTGATTTTCTATGGGAATTGCAGAAATGACTTCTAAGCCTCAAAATAATGACTTTTTTTCCTAAGGTGGTAGGAATGAAACTCAGTGCGGGCTGGATGGGGTCCCCCCTGGGCACCGCAGACCTAAGCTTGTTTAACTCCTACCTCTTAAAGGGACCGAGAAAAAATGACCTTTTCTGCACTCCAATGTAAGTCAATGGGGCGATTTTTTGGCTATGTGCTAGAAATGAAATTCAGTGCGGATTGGATGACAGGCACCCTAGGCACCCAGGATCGGCTTTAGTTTCACGTGTATCTCTTAAGGCGGCAGAGAAAATCCACCTGATATGCGCTCCACACAATTGAATAGAGACGCCAGTGATTTTCTATGGGAATTGCAGAAATGACTTCTAAGCCTCAAAATAATGACTTTTTTTCCTAAGGTGGTAGGAATGAAACTCAGTGTGGGCTGGATGGGGTCCCCCCCTGGGCACCGCAGACCTAAGCTTGTTTAACTCCTACCTCTTAAAGGGACCGAGAAAAAATGACCTTTTCTGCACTCCAATGTAAGTCAATGGGGCGATTTTTTGGCTATGTGCTAGAAATGAAATTCAGTGCGGATTGGATGACAGGCACCCTAGGCACCCAGGATCGGCTTTAGTTTCACGTGTATCTCTTAAGGCGGCAGAGAAAATCCACCTGATATGCGCTCCACACAATTGAATAGAGACGCCATTGATTTTCTATGGGAATTGCAGAAATGTCTTCTAAGCCTCAAAATAATGACTTTTTTCCTAAGGTGGTAGGAATGAAACTCAGTGTGGGCTGGATGGGGTCCCCCCTGGGCACCGCAGACCTAAGCTTGTTTAACTCCTACCTCTTAAAGGGACCGAGAAAAAATGACCTTTTCTGCACTCCAATGTAAGTCAATGGGGCGATTTTTTGGCTATGTGCTAGAAATGAAATTCAGTGCGGATTGGATGACAGGCACCCTAGGCACCCAGGATCGGCTTTAGTTTCACGTGTATCTCTTAAAGCGGCAGAGAAAATCCACCTGATATGCGCTCCACACAATTGAATAGAGACGCCGTTGATTTTCTATGGGAATTGCAGAAATGTCTTCTAAGCCTCAAAATAATGACTTTTTTTCCTAAGGTGGTAGGAATGAAACTCAGTGCGGGCTGGATGGGGTCCCCCCTGGGCACCGCAGACCTAAGCTTGTTTAACTCCTACCTCTTAAAGGGACCGAGAAAATAATGACCTTTTCTGCACTCCAATGTAAGTCAATGGGGCGATTTTTTGGCTATGTGCTAGAAATGAAATTCAGTGCGGATTGGATGACAGGCACCCTAGGCACCCAGGATCGGCTTTAGTTTCACGTGTATCTCTTAAGGCGGCAGAGAAAATCCACCTGATATGCGCTCCACACAATTGAATAGAGACGCCATTGATTTTCTATGGGAATTGCAGAAATGTCTTCTAAGCCTCAAAATAATGACTTTTTTTCCTAAGGTGGTAGGAATGAAACTCAGTGTGGGCTGGATGGGGTCCCCCCTGGCACCGCAGACCTAAGCTTGTTTAACTCCTACCTCTTAAAGGGACCGAGAAAAAATGACCTTTTCTGCACTCCAATGTAAGTCAATGGGGCGATTTTTTGGCTATGTGCTAGAAATGAAATTCAGTGCGGATTGGATGACAGGCACCCTAGGCACCCAGGATCGGCTTTAGTTTCACGTGTATCTCTTAAGCCGGCAGAGAAAATCCACCTGATATGCGCTCCACACAATTGAATAGAGACGCCATTGATTTTCTATGGGAATTGCAGAAATGACTTCTAAGCCTCAAAATAATGACTTTTTTTCCTAAGGTGGTAGGAATGAAACTCAGTGTGGGCTGGATGGGGTCCCCCCTGGGCACCGCAGACCTAAGCTTGTTTAACTCCTACCTCTTAAAGGGACCGAGAAAAAATGACCTTTTCTGCACTCCAATGTAAGTCAATGGGGCGATTTTTTGGCTATGTGCTAGAAATGAAATTCAGTGCGGATTGGATGACAGGCACCCTAGGCACCCAGGATCGGCTTTAGTTTCACGTGTATCTCTTAAGCCGGCAGAGAAAGCCCACCTGATATGCGCTCCACACAATTGAATTAGAGACGCCGTTGATTTTCTAAGGGAATTGCAGAAATGACTTCTAAGCCTCAAAATAATGACTTTTTTTCCTAAGGTGGTAGGAATGAAACTCAGTGCGGGCTGGATGGGGTCCCCCCTGGGCACCGCAGACCTAAGCTTGTTTAACTCCTACCTCTTAAAGGGACCGAGAAAAAATGACCTTTTCTGCACTCCAATGTAAGTCAATGGGGCGATTTTTTGGCTATGTGCTAGAAATGAAATTCAGTGCGGATTGGATGACAGGCACCCTAGGCACCCAGGATCGGCTTTAGTTTCATGTGTATCTCTTAAGCCGGCAGAGAAAACCCACCTGATATGCGCTCCACACAATTGAATAGAGACGCCGTTGATTTTCTATGGGAATTGCAGAAATGACTTCTAAGCCTCAAAATAATGACTTTTTTTCCTAAGGTGGTAGGAATGAAACTCAGTGCGGGCTGGATGGGGTCCCCCCTGGGCACCGCAGCTCTAAGCTTGTTTAACTCCTACCTCTTAAAGGGACCGAGAAAAAATGACCTTTTCTGCACTCCAATGTAAGTCAATGGGGCGATTTTTTGGCTATGTGCTAGAAATGAAATTCAGTGCGGATTGGATGACAGGCACCCTAGGCACCCAGGATCGGCTTTAGTTTCACGTGTATCTCTTAAGGCGGCAGAGAAAATCCACCTGATATGCGCTCCACACAATTGAATAGAGACGCCATTGATTTTCTATGGGAATTGCAGAAATGACTTCTAAGCCTCAAAATAATGACTTTTTTTCCAAAGGTGGTAGGAATGAAACTCAGTGTGGGCTGGATGGGGTCCCCCCTGGGCACCGCAGACCTAAGCTTGTTTAACTCCTACCTCTTAAAGGGACCGAGAAAAAAATGACCTTTTCTGCACTCCAATGTAAGTCAATGGGGCGATTTTTTGGCTATGTGCTAGAAATGAAATTCAGTGCGGATTGGATGACAGGCACCCTAGGCACCCAGGATCGGCTTTAGTTTCACGTGTATCTCTTAAGCCGGCAGAGAAAGCCCACCTGATATGCGCTCCACACAATTGAATTAGAGACGCCGTTGATTTTCTAAGGGAATTGCAGAAATGACTTCTAAGCCTCAAAATAATGACTTTTTTTCCTAAGGTGGTAGGAATGAAACTCAGTGCGGGCTGGATGGGGTCCCCCCTGGGCACCGCAGACCTAAGCTTGTTTAACTCCTACCTCTTAAAGGGACCGAGAAAAAATGACCTTTTCTGCACTCCAATGTAAGTCAATGGGGCGATTTTTTGGCTATGTGCTAGAAATGAAATTCAGTGCGGATTGGATGACAGGCACCCTAGGCACCCAGGATCGGCTTTAGTTTCATGTGTATCTCTTAAGCCGGCAGAGAAAACCACCTGATATGCGCTCCACACAATTGAATAGAGACGCCGTTGATTTTCTATGGGAATTGCAGAAATGACTTCTAAGCCTCAAAATAATGACTTTTTTTCCTAAGGTGGTAGGAATGAAACTCAGTGCGGGCTGGATGGGGTCCCCCCTGGGCACCGCAGCTCTAAGCTTGTTTAACTCCTACCTCTTAAAGCAGGGGTGGGGAACCTCCGGCCCGCGGGCCGCATCCGGCCCCTGACACCTCCGGATGTGGCCCGCGGCTCCCCTGTGACATGCGCCGCTCTGGAGGAGAAGGAGCCGACACACACGGCATCCTCCTGTGTCTGTGACAGCTGCCAGGAGGATGCTGTGAGTACCGGCTCCTTCCCCTCAGAGCGGTGCACATCTTCTGTCTCCTGCCCTCCTGTGACGTGCGCCTGCGCTGGTGAGGCAGGAGCTGGCACAGACACAGGAAGATGTGTTGTATGCCGGCTCCTGCCTCACCAGCGCGGCGCAGAGCGGCGCACGTCTTCTGACTCCTGCGGGCCGCGCGCGATGACGTCATTTCATCGCGCGCCGCCTGCAGGAGAAGACCTGCACAGAAGAGAGGAGGGAGAAGAGGACCTGGACAGCGTGGGAGCGGAGGAAAGGTGAGTGGGATGTTTATTTTTTTCATTTGGGGCAGACACTGGGGGTTAACTAGGCCACCAGGGACATGACTGAGGGGTTAACTAGGCCACCAGGGACATGACTGAGGGGTTAACTAGGCCACCAGGGACATGACTGAGGGGTTAACTAGGCCACCAGGGACATGACTGAGGGGTTAACTAGGCCACCAGGGACATGACTGAGGGGTTAACTAGGCCACCAGGGACATGACTGAGGGGTTAACTAGGCCACCAGGGACATGACTGAGGGGTTAACTAGGCCACCAGGGACATGACTGAGGGGTTAACTAGGCCACCAGGGACATGACTGAGGGGTTAACTAGGCCACCAGGGACATGACTGAGGGGTTAACTAGGCCACCAGGGACATGACGGAGGGTTAACTAGGCCACCAGGGACATGACTGAGGGGTTAACTAGGCAACCAGGGACATGACGGAGGGGTTAACTAGGCCACCAGGGACATGACTGAGGGGTTAACTAGGCCACCAGGGACATGACTGAGGGGTTAACTAGGCCACCAGGGACATGACTGAGGGGTTAACTAGGCCACCAGGGACATGACTGAGGGGTTAACTAGGCCACCAGGGACATGACTGAGGGGTTAACTAGGCCACCAGGGACATGACTGAGGGGTTAACTAGGCCACCAGGGACATGACTGAGGGGTTAACTAGGCCACCAGGGACATGACTGAGGGGTTAACTAGGCTACCAGGGACATGACTGGGGGGGTTAACTAGGCTACCAGGGACATAGGCCACCAGGGACATGGCTGGGGGGTTAACTAGGCTACCAGGGGCATCACTAAGGATTCAAATCAGGTACAAGGGGCATCACAGAGGGTTAACTACAATAGCAGGGGCATTAGGGGAACAATACTTTGCTTTGTTCGGGTGCTGCAAACCCCCGCTACTAACTGCCGCGCACGGTATAACATTGAGTGCGGCCCTCGAATGATTTTATTAAGGCCCGACCGGCCCTCGACATGGAAAAGGTTCCCCACCCCTGTCTTAAAGGGACCGAGAAAAAATGACCTTTTCTGCACTCCAATGTAAGTCAATGGGGCGATTTTTTGGCTATGTGCTAGAAATGAAATTCAGTGCGGATTGGATGACAGGCACCCTAGGCACCCAGGATCGGCTTTAGTTTCACGTGTATCTCTTAAGGCGGCAGAGAAAATCCACCTGATATGCGCTCCACACAATTGAATAGAGACGCCATTGATTTTCTATGGGAATTGCAGAAATGACTTCTAAGCCTCAAAATAATGACTTTTTTTCCAAAGGTGGTAGGAATGAAACTCAGTGTGGGCTGGATGGGGTCCCCCCTGGGCACCGCAGACCTAAGCTTGTTTAACTCCTACCTCTTAAAGGGACCGAGAAAAAATGACCTTTTCTGCACTCCAATGTAAGTCAATGGGGCGATTTTTTGGCTATGTGCTAGAAATGAAATTCAGTGCGGATTGGATGACAGGCACCCTAGGCACCCAGGATCGGCTTTAGTTTCACGTGTATCTCTTAAGCCGGCAGAGAAAACCCACCTGATATGCGCTCCACACAATTGAATTAGAGACGCCGTTGATTTTCTATGGGAATTGCAGAAATGACTTCTAAGCCTCAAAATAATGACTTTTTTTCCTAAGGTGGTAGGAATGAAACTCAGTGCGGGCTGGATGGGGTCCCCCCTGGGCACCGCAGACCTAAGCTTGTTTAACTCCTACCTCTTAAAGGGACCGAGAAAAAATGACCTTTTCTGCACTCCAATGTAAGTCAATGGGGCGATTTTTTGGCTATGTGCTAGAAATGAAATTCAGTGCGGATTGGATGACAGGCACCCTAGGCACCCAGGATCGGCTTTAGTTTCATGTGTATCTCTTAAGCCGGCAGAGAAAACCCACCTGATATGCGCTCCACACAATTGAATAGAGACGCCGTTGATTTTCTATGGGAATTGCAGAAATGACTTCTAAGCCTCAAAATAATGACTTTTTTTCCTAAGGTGGTAGGAATGAAACTCAATGCGGGCTGGATGGGGTCCCCCCTGGGCACCTCAGCTCTAAGCTTGTTTAACTCCTACCTCTTAAAGGGACCGAGAAAAAATGACCTTTTCTGCACTCCAATGTAAGTCAATGGGGCGATTTTTTGGCTATGTGCTAGAAATGAAATTCAGTGCGGATTGGATGACAGGCACCCTAGGCACCCAGGATCGGCTTTAGTTTCACGTGTATCTCTTAAGGCGGCAGAGAAAATCCACCTGATATGCGCTCCACACAATTGAATAGAGACGCCATTGATTTTCTATGGGAATTGCAGAAATGACTTCTAAGCCTCAAAATAATGACTTTTTTTCCTAAGGTGGTAGGAATGAAACTCAGTGTGGGCTGGATGGGGTCCCCCCTGGGCACCGCAGACCTAAGCTTGTTTAACTCCTACCTCTTAAAGGGACCGAGAAAAAATGACCTTTTCTGCACTCCAATGTAAGTCAATGGGGCGATTTTTTGGCTATGTGCTAGAAATGAAATTCAGTGCGGATTGGATGACAGGCACCCTAGGCACCCAGGATCGGCTTTAGTTTCACGTGTATCTCTTAAGGCCGGCAGAGAAAATCCACCTGATATGCGCTCCACACAATTGAATAGAGACGCCATTGATTTTCTATGGGAATTGCAGAAATGTACTTCTAAGCCTCAAAATAATGACTTTTTTTCCTAAGGTGGTAGGAATGAAACTCAGTGTGGGCTGGATGGGGTCCCCCCTGGGCACCGCAGACCTAAGCTTGTTTAACTCCTACCTCTTAAAGGGACCGAGAAAAAATGACCTTTTCTGCACTCCAATGTAAGTCAATGGGGCGATTTTTTGGCTATGTGCTAGAAATGAAATTCAGTGCGGATTGGATGACAGGCACCCTAGGCACCCAGGATCGGCTTTAGTTTCACGTGTATCTCTTAAGGCGGCAGAGAAAATCCACCTGATATGCGCTCCACACAATTGAATAGAGACGCCATTGATTTTCTATGGGAATTGCAGAAATGACTTCTAAGCCTCAAAATAATGACTTTTTTTCCTAAGGTGGTAGGAATGAAACTCAGTGTGGGCTGGATGGGGTCCCCCCTGGGCACCGCAGACCTAAGCTTGTTTAACTCCTACCTCTTAAAGGGACCGAGAAAAAATGACCTTTTCTGCACTCCAATGTAAGTCAATGGGGCGATTTTTTGGCTATGTGCTAGAAATGAAATTCAGTGCGGATTGGATGACAGGCACCCTAGGCACCCAGGATCGGCTTTAGTTTCACGTGTATCTCTTAAGCCGGCAGAGAAAATCCACCTGATATGCGCTCCACACAATTGAATAGAGACGCCATTGATTTTCTATGGGAATTGCAGAAATGACTTCTAAGCCTCAAAATAATGACTTTTTTTCCTAAGGTGGTAGGAATGAAACTCAGTGTGGGCTGGATGGGGTCCCCCCTGGGCACCGCAGACCTAAGCTTGTTTAACTCCTACCTCTTAAAGGGACCGAGAAAAAATGACCTTTTCTGCACTCCAATGTAAGTCAATGGGGCGATTTTTTGGCTATGTGCTAGAAATGAAATTCAGTGCGGATTGGATGACAGGCACCCTAGGCACCCAGGATCGGCTTTAGTTTCACGTGTATCTCTTAAGGCGGCAGAGAAAATCCACCTGATATGCGCTCCACACAATTGAATAGAGACGCCATTGATTTTCTATGGGAATTGCAGAAATGACTTCTAAGCCTCAAAATAATGACTTTTTTTCCTAAGGTGGTAGGAATGAAACTCAGTGTGGGCTGGATGGGGTCCCCCCTGGGCACCGCAGACCTAAGCTTGTTTAACTCCTACCTCTTAAAGGGACCGAGAAAAAATGACCTTTTCTGCACTCCAATGTAAGTCAATGGGGCGATTTTTTGGCTATGTGCTAGAAATGAAATTCAGTGCGGATTGGATGACAGGCACCCTAGGCACCCAGGATCGGCTTTAGTTTCACGTGTATCTCTTAAGGCGGCAGAGAAAATCCACCTGATATGCGCTCCACACAATTGAATAGAGACGCCATTGATTTTCTATGGGAATTGCAGAAATGACTTCTAAGCCTCAAAATAATGACTTTTTTTTCCTAAAGGTGGTAGGAATGAAACTCAGTGTGGGCTGGATGGGGTCCCCCCTGGGCACCGCAGACCTAAGCTTGTTTAACTCCTACCTCTTAAAGGGACCGAGAAAAAATGACCTTTTCTGCACTCCAATGTAAGTCAATGGGGCGATTTTTTGGCTATGTGCTAGAAATGAAATTCAGTGCGGATTGGATGACAGGCACCCTAGGCACCCAGGATCGGCTTTAGTTTCACGTGTATCTCTTAAGCCGGCAGAGAAAACCCACCTGATATGCGCTCCACACAATTGAATTAGAGACGCCGTTGATTTTCTATGGGAATTGCAGAAATGACTTCTAAGCCTCAAAATAATGACTTTTTTTCCTAAGGTGGTAGGAATGAAACTCAGTGCGGGCTGGATGGGGTCCCCCCTGGGCACCGCAGACCTAAGCTTGTTTAACTCCTACCTCTTAAAGGGACCGAGAAAAAAATGACCTTTTCTGCACTCCAATGTAAGTCAATGGGGCGATTTTTTGGCTATGTGCTAGAAATGAAATTCAGTGCGGATTGGATGACAGGCACCCTAGGCACCCAGGATCGGCTTTAGTTTCATGTGTATCTCTTAAGCCGGCAGAGAAAACCCACCTGATATGCGCTCCACACAATTGAATAGAGACGCCGTTGATTTTCTATGGGAATTGCAGAAATGACTTCTAAGCCTCAAAATAATGACTTTTTTTCCTAAGGTGGTAGGAATGAAACTCAATGCGGGCTGGATGGGGTCCCCCCTGGGCACCGCAGACCTAAGCTTGTTTAACTCCTACCTCTTAAAGGGACCGAGAAAAAATGACCTTTTCTGCACTCCAATGTAAGTCAATGGGGCGATTTTTTGGCTATTTGCTAGAAATGAAATTCAGTGCGGATTGGATGACAGGCACCCTAGGCACCCAGGATCGGCTTTAGTTTCACGTGTATCTCTTAAGGCGGCAGAGAAAATCCACCTGATATGCGCTCCACACAATTGAATAGAGACGCCATTGATTTTCTATGGGAATTGCAGAAATGACTTCTAAGCCTCAAAATAATGACTTTTTTTCCTAAGGTGGTAGGAATGAAACTCAGTGTGGGCTGGATGGGGTCCCCCCTGGGCACCGCAGACCTAAGCTTGTTTAACTCCTACCTCTTAAAGGGACCGAGAAAAAATGACCTTTTCTGCACTCCAATGTAAGTCAATGGGGCGATTTTTTGGCTATGTGCTAGAAATGAAATTCAGTGCGGATTGGATGACAGGCACCCTAGGCACCCAGGATCGGCTTTAGTTTCACGTGTATCTCTTAAGGCGGCAGAGAAAATCCACCTGATATGCGCTCCACACAATTGAATAGAGACGCCATTGATTTTCTATGGGAATTGCAGAAATGACTTCTAAGCCTCAAAATAATGACTTTTTTTCCTAAGGTGGTAGGAATGAAACTCAGTGTGGGCTGGATGGGGTCCCCCCTGGGCACCGCAGACCTAAGCTTGTTTAACTCCTACCTCTTAAAGGGACCGAGAAAAAATGACCTTTTCTGCACTCCAATGTAAGTCAATGGGGCGATTTTTTGGCTATGTGCTAGAAATGAAATTCAGTGCGGATTGGATGACAGGCACCCTAGGCACCCAGGATCGGCTTTAGTTTCACGTGTATCTCTTAAGGCGGCAGAGAAAATCCACCTGATATGCGCTCCACACAATTGAATAGAGACGCCATTGATTTTCTATGGGAATTGCAGAAATGACTTCTAAGCCTCAAAATAATGACTTTTTTTCCTAAGGTGGTAGGAATGAAACTCAGTGTGGGCTGGATGGGGTCCCCCCTGGGCACCGCAGACCTAAGCTTGTTTAACTCCTACCTCTTAAAGGGACCGAGAAAAAATGACCTTTTCTGCACTCCAATGTAAGTCAATGGGGCGATTTTTTGGCTATGTGCTAGAAATGAAATTCAGTGCGGATTGGATGACAGGCACCCTAGGCACCCAGGATCGGCTTTAGTTTCACGTGTATCTCTTAAGGCGGCAGAGAAAATCCACCTGATATGCGCTCCACACAATTGAATAGAGACGCCATTGATTTTCTATGGGAATTGCAGAAATGACTTCTAAGCCTCAAAATAATGACTTTTTTTCCTAAGGTGGTAGGAATGAAACTCAGTGTGGGCTGGATGGGGTCCCCCCCTGGGCACCGCAGACCTAAGCTTGTTTAACTCCTACCTCTTAAAGGGACCGAGAAAAAATGACCTTTTCTGCACTCCAATGTAAGTCAATGGGGCGATTTTTTGGCTATGTGCTAGAAATGAAATTCAGTGCGGATTGGATGACAGGCACCCTAGGCACCCAGGATCGGCGTTAGTTTCACGTGTATCTCTTAAGCCGGCAGAGAAAACCCACCTGATATGCGCTCCACACAATTGAATTAGAGACGCCGTTGATTTTCTATGGGAATTGCAGAAATGACTTCTAAGCCTCAAAATAATGACTTTTTTTCCTAAGGTGGTAGGAATGAAACAGTGCGGGCTGGATGGGGTCCCCCCTGGGCACCGCAGACCTAAGCTTGTTTAACTCCTACCTCTTAAAGGGACCGAGAAAAAATGACCTTTTCTGCACTCCAATGTAAGTCAATGGGGCGATTTTTTGGCTATGTGCTAGAAATGAAATTCAGTGCGGATTGGATGACAGGCACCCTAGGCACCCAGGATCGGCTTTAGTTTCACGTGTATCTCTTAAGCCGGCAGAGAAAACCCACCTGATATGCGCTCCACACAATTGAATTAGAGACGCCGTTGATTTTCTATGGGAATTGCAGAAATGACTTCTAAGCCTCAAAATAATGACTTTTTTTCCTAAGGTGGTAGGAATGAAACTCAGTGCGGGCTGGATGGGGTCCCCCCTGGGCACCGCAGACCTAAGCTTGTTTAACTCCTACCTCTTAAAGGGACCGAGAAAAAATGACCTTTTCTGCACTCCAATGTAAGTCAATGGGGCGATTTTTTGGCTATGTGCTAGAAATGAAATTCAGTGCGGATTGGATGACAGGCACCCTAGGCACCCAGGATCGGCTTTAGTTTCATGTGTATCTCTTAAGCCGGCAGAGAAAACCCACCTGATATGCGCTCCACACAATTGAATAGAGACGCCGTTGATTTTCTATGGGAATTGCAGAAATGACTTCTAAGCCTCAAAATAATGACTTTTTTTCCTAAGGTGGTAGGAATGAAACTCAGTGCGGGCTGGATGGGGTCCCCCCTGGGCACCGCAGCTCTAAGCTTGTTTAACTCCTACCTCTTAAAGGGACCGAGAAAAAATGACCTTTTCTGCACTCCAATGTAAGTCAATGGGGAGATTTTTTGGCTATGTGCTAGAAATGAAATTCAGTGCGGATTGGATGGCAGGCACCCTAGGCACCCAGGATCGGCTTTAGTTTCACGTGTATCTCTTAAGGCGGCAGAGAAAATCCACCTGATATGCGCTCCACACAATTGAATAGAGACGCCATTGATTTTCTATGGGAATTGCAGAAATGACTTCTAAGCCTCAAAATAATGACTTTTTTTCCTAAGGTGGTAGGAATGAAACTCAGTGTGGGCTGGATGGGGTCCCCCCTGGGCACCGCAGACCTAAGCTTGTTTAACTCCTACCTCTTAAAGGGACCGAGAAAAAATGACCTTTTCTGCACTCCAATGTAAGTGAATGGGGCGATTTTTTGGCTATGTGCTAGAAATGAAATTCAGTGCGGATTGGATGACAGGCACCCTAGGCACCCAGGATCGGCTTTAGTTTCACGTGTATCTCTTAAGCCGGCAGAGAAAGCCCACCTGATATGCGCTCCACACAATTGAATTAGAGACGCCGTTGATTTTCTAAGGGAATTGCAGAAATGACTTCTAAGCCTCAAAATAATGACTTTTTTTCCTAAGGTGGTAGGAATGAAACTCAGTGCGGGCTGGATGGGGTCCCCCCTGGGCACCGCAGACCTAAGCTTGTTTAACTCCTACCTCTTAAAGGGACCGAGAAAAAATGACCTTTTCTGCACTCCAATGTAAGTCAATGGGGCGATTTTTTGGCTATGTGCTAGAAATGAAATTCAGTGCGGATTGGATGACAGGCACCCTAGGCACCCAGGATCGGCTTTAGTTTCATGTGTATCTCTTAAGCCGGCAGAGAAAACCCACCTGATATGCGCTCCACACAATTGAATAGAGACGCCGTTGATTTTCTATGGGAATTGCAGAAATGACTTCTAAGCCTCAAAATAATGACTTTTTTTCCTAAGGTGGTAGGAATGAAACTCAGTGCGGGCTGGATGGGGTCCCCCCTGGGCACCGCAGCTCTAAGCTTGTTTAACTCCTACCTCTTAAAGCAGGGGTGGGGAACCTCCGGCCCGCGGGCCGCATCCGGCCCCTGACACCTCCGGATGTGGCCCGCGGCTCCCCTGTGACATGCGCCGCTCTGGAGGAGAAGGAGCCGACACACACGGCATCCTCCTGTGTCTGTGACAGCTGCCAGGAGGATGCTGTGAGTACCGGCTCCTTCCCCTCAGAGCGGTGCACATCTTCTGTCTCCTGCCCTCCTGTGACGTGCGCCGCGCTGGTGAGGCAGGAGCTGGCACAGACACAGGAAGATGTGTTGTATGCCGGCTCCTGCCTTACCAGCGCGGCGCAGAGCGGCGCACGTCTTCTGACTCCTGCAGGCCGCGCACGATGACGTCATTTCATCGCGCGCCGCCTGCAGGAGAAGACCTGCACAGAAGAGAGGAGGGAGAAGAGGACCTGGACAGCGTGGGAGCGGAGGAAAGGTGAGTGGGATGTTTATTTTTTTCATTTGGGGCAGACACTGGGGGTTAACTAGGCCACCAGGGACATGACTGAGGGGTTAACTAGGCCACCAGGGACATGACTGAGGGGTTAACTAGGCCACCAGGGACATGACTGAGGGGTTAACTAGGCCACCAGGGACATGACTGAGGGGTTAACTAGGCCACCAGGGACATGACTGAGGGGTTAACTAGGCCACCAGGGACATGACTGAGGGGTTAACTAGGCCACCAGGGACATGACTGAGGGGTTAACTAGGCCACCAGGGACATGACTGAGGGGTTAACTAGGCCACCAGGGACATGACTGAGGGGTTAACTAGGCCACCAGGGACATGACTGAGGGGTTAACTAGGCCACCAGGGACATGACTGAGGGGTTAACTAGGCCACCAGGGACATGACTGAGGGGTTAACTAGGCCACCAGGGACATGACTGAGGGGTTAACTAGGCCACCAGGGACATGACTGAGGGGTTAACTAGGCCACCAGGGACATGACTGAGGGGTTAACTAGGCCACCAGGGACATGACTGAGGGGTTAACTAGGCCACCAGGGACATGACTGAGGGGTTAACTAGGCCACCAGGGACATGACTGAGGGGTTAACTAGGCCACCAGGGACATGACTGAGGGGTTAACTAGGCCACCAGGGACATGACTGAGGGGTTAACTAGGCCACCAGGGACATGACTGAGGGGTTAACTAGGCCACCAGGGACATGACTGAGGGGTTAACTAGGCTACCAGGGACATGACTGGGGGGGTTAACTAGGCTACCAGGGACATGACTGGTGGGGTTAACTAGGCCACCAGGGACATGGCTGGGGGGTTAACTAGGCTACCAGGGGCATCACTAAGGATTCAAATCAGGTACAAGGGGCATCACAGAGGGTTAACTACAATAGCAGGGGCATTAGGGGAACAATACTTTGCTTTGTTCGGGTGCTGCAAACCCCCGCTACTAACTGCCGCGCACGGTATAACATTGAGTGCGGCCCTCGAATGATTTTATTAAGGCCCGACCGGCCCTCGACATGGAAAAGGTTCCCCACCCCTGTCTTAAAGGGACCGAGAAAAAATGACCTTTTCTGCACTCCAATGTAAGTCAATGGGGCGATTTTTTGGCTATGTGCTAGAAATGAAATTCAGTGCGGATTGGATGACAGGCACCCTAGGCACCCAGGATCGGCTTTAGTTTCACGTGTATCTCTTAAGGCGGCAGAGAAAATCCACCTGATATGCGCTCCACACAATTGAATAGAGACGCCATTGATTTTCTATGGGAATTGCAGAAATGACTTCTAAGCCTCAAAATAATGACTTTTTTTCCAAAGGTGGTAGGAATGAAACTCAGTGTGGGCTGGATGGGGTCCCCCCTGGGCACCGCAGACCTAAGCTTGTTTAACTCCTACCTCTTAAAGGGACCGAGAAAAAATGACCTTTTCTGCACTCCAATGTAAGTCAATGGGGCGATTTTTTGGCTATGTGCTAGAAATGAAATTCAGTGCGGATTGGATGACAGGCACCCTAGGCACCCAGGATCGGCTTTAGTTTCACGTGTATCTCTTAAGCCGGCAGAGAAAACCCACCTGATATGCGCTCCACACAATTGAATTAGAGACGCCGTTGATTTTCTATGGGAATTGCAGAAATGACTTCTAAGCCTCAAAATAATGACTTTTTTTCCTAAGGTGGTAGGAATGAAACTCAGTGCGGGCTGGATGGGGTCCCCCCTGGGCACCGCAGACCTAAGCTTGTTTAACTCCTACCTCTTAAAGGGACCGAGAAAAAATGACCTTTTCTGCACTCCAATGTAAGTCAATGGGGCGATTTTTTGGCTATGTGCTAGAAATGAAATTCAGTGCGGATTGGATGACAGGCACCCTAGGCACCCAGGATCGGCTTTAGTTTCATGTGTATCTCTTAAGCCGGCAGAGAAAACCCACCTGATATGCGCTCCACACAATTGAATAGAGACGCCGTTGATTTTCTATGGGAATTGCAGAAATGACTTCTAAGCCTCAAAATAATGACTTTTTTTCCTAAGGTGGTAGGAATGAAACTCAGTGCGGGCTGGATGGGGTCCCCCCTGGGCACCTCAGCTCTAAGCTTGTTTAACTCCTACCTCTTAAAGGGACCGAGAAAAAATGACCTTTTCTGCACTCCAATGTAAGTCAATGGGGCGATTTTTTGGCTATGTGCTAGAAATGAAATTCAGTGCGGATTGGATGACAGGCACCCTAGGCACCCAGGATCGGCTTTAGTTTCACGTGTATCTCTTAAGGCGGCAGAGAAAATCCACCTGATATGCGCTCCACACAATTGAATAGAGACGCCATTGATTTTCTATGGGAATTGCAGAAATGACTTCTAAGCCTCAAAATAATGACTTTTTTTCCTAAGGTGGTAGGAATGAAACTCAGTGTGGGCTGGATGGGGTCCCCCCTGGGCACCGCAGACCTAAGCTTGTTTAACTCCTACCTCTTAAAGGGACCGAGAAAAAATGACCTTTTCTGCACTCCAATGTAAGTCAATGGGGCGATTTTTTGGCTATGTGCTAGAAATGAAATTCAGCTACACAAGTGTTCTCTTTGACCGATTTACCTCTAAACAGCATCGACATTAACACTGCCTTCAAGGAGCTACAAAAAACCTACAAAAATTACATTCGATCCTGGTGGGAGATAAGCAGCTTGGAAACGTACATCCAACAGAAACTGGTATATCGGGGCTTACGTATAAATCTCAAGCCCAACTCTCACCAGGAGGATGCTGTATTCATGCAAGGCTGGCACGAATTAATGACGGCAAACTCCATACGAATGCTTGAGTACCTTCTAACCCATGAAAAGACAGTTTTTGCCAAAATCAACACTCAATTGGAAGTACAATTAGAACAGATTCAATTCTTTAGCAGTACCCCAGAATTCACGAACTACGAAACTCGATTACAACGACATCTTGATATCTACCAATCCGAGATTAAAGAACGCAAACATCGGAAATACATAAGAGATAAGAGAGATTTTGAGTCCGGAGACATTTACAGACCCAGCCCCACTCAATTTAAAAGACCTTCGTTTTCAGACTACTCTGAATCTGATTACTCTGGGACTGACGACATTTCATCACAAACCAACACTTTTGCACCAGCACAAACAACTCGACAGAGATCAAAATCAAGGAACAAACGAGTTCAGAGAAAATTCCGAACGTACAATTACCAACCTAATCAAGCACAAGCCCCACAACAATGGATGCCCGCACAACCAAGTACACAATCCTTGGGACCATCACCTTCGTCCTCTATTTACAATTTACCAGCACCACCATCCACAGTTCAAATGACCACACACCCTACCACTGGTCCCCTTCCCACTTTGACACAATACATGCCTGCACATACCAATGCACCATCTACTATGAATTTACAAGCTCCACAATTGACACATTTTTTAGGACCGGCGCAACTGCGAGATCGGAGCCAATGGGCATACAAGCAGAGGAAGTAGCCGATAAACCTCAGATACTAAATCTTTCCAAAACAACATTGGATACCCATGAATTACAGTTATTAGAGAAAGGACTTACCTATACCCCGACGCCATACTTTGACAAATTTACTTGGATCAAAGATGTCCACCTTTTCGCCAGAAAGTTGGCATTACATAAATTCTTTAAAAATAAACAACAGAATCCCGGCACCCTCTCCGCTCGTGAGAGAGAGGCCCTTGATGCATTATTAGCATTAGAATCAGAAAATCAGACGGGAACAAGTCATTTCTCAGCTCCGGCATCGACTCTGAGACCAAAATCACTATTCACACCACCTCTTATGACACTCCACAACATTGACAAGTTTGTCAATCTGGTTTGTAATGACATTGAAAGAATCAATAAAAAAGTCTCCAAATTCAACCAAAATCTCACACATCATGAGAATATGGCTCTTAAGAAATTAATGCAAAATCAGGATATCGTAATTAAACCTTCCGATAAAGGGGGAAACCTTGTGATTATGGACACCCCTGAGTACAAACAGATGTGTATGAGATTATTAAACGACACAAATACATATGAAATTCTCAAACAAGACCCTTCGAAAAACTATCAATTACAACTTCGTGACATCCTCCTGGAAGCTAAAGGTAATGCCCTGATTACAGACTCAGAATTCAAAGTGCTATATAACGCCACCCCGACAATAGCCACGTTTTATTCATTACCTAAAGTACACAAGAAAAAGACACCAATCCCGGGACGACCGATAGTGTCTGGAAATGGAAATCTCACAGAAACCATTAGTCAATATATTGACCAAGTCCTATATCCTTTTGTGGAGACTCTCCCGTCTTTTCTTAAAGACACGACATCTACAGTCACCAAGCTACAGGACGTCACGGTAACCCAAAATGTGAAACTTGCCAGTCTTGATGTGGAAGCTTTGTATACCAGTATTAAACATGAATTTGGGATCAAAGCAGTAAAATACTTCCTCTCAACCAGGGGCAACTCGTTTACCCCCCATAATCAATTTGTCGTCAACCTACTTCAGTTTTTACTGACACACAACTTTTTTATCTTCGATAAACGGTTTTACCTGCAGAAAAATGGCACAGCCATGGGGACCAGCTGTGCACCCACATATGCCAACCTCTATCTAGGGTGGTGGGAGGCCTCCTTTGTATTCACTGATGAAATGCAAGAGTATACAGATCGAATCATCTTCTGGGGACGCTACATCGATGACATCCTGATCTTATGGGATGGAGATGTAGCGTCCTTCCAGACCTTTGTCGAAACATTAAATAACAACAACATAAACCTCTTACTTACAAGTGAAATCCATGATGATGCCATCAATTTCTTGGATTTAACTATAGGTAAGGACATGAATGGGAACATCACAACGGACATTTATAGGAAAGAAACAGCTACTACGAGCTTCCTTAATTGGACCAGCTTCCATCCAGCACCCCTTAAACGGGGTATCCCAGTGGGACAGTACCTTAGAGCCCGAAGAAACTGCTCCACTGAAGAAAGTTTTCTAAAAGAATGCGGTGTACTCTATCATAAATTCCGCAGCAGGGGCTACCCAAAACGTGTCCTCCACCGAGCCTTCCATAGAGCTAAATCCACCAACAGAAATGAACTACTGAACCGCAGAACCAACAAAAATCCAAAGAATATTATTCGATGTATAGGTACATACGATGTCGCTCATTATGAAATTCGACAGGCCCTGACACAGTTCTGGCCAATCCTACAGGCGGATCCTGACCTTAAGGATATTATTTCTGACAAGCCAACCATCACTTACCGCAGGGGTAGGAATCTCAAAGACCACTTGGTACACAGCCACTTTACTAACAATGAAACAAGTTCATCAACTACATGGCTTAAATCCAACATCCAAGGGTCATACCCATGTGGAAGCTGTACATACTGTAAGTTCCTACCCAAAACAAAATCGTTTATCAATCCCAATGATCATCAAGAGTATAAAATAAAGGAATTCATTAACTGTCAGACACAGGGACTTGTATATGCGGCTAAATGCCCTTGCGACCTGCTGTATATAGGAAAGACTATACAGCAGTTTAAGAACCGCATAGGTTCACACTTAAGCAACATCCGTACCAAGACCGACACAAGTTTAGCCCGCCATATGAATGCCGCCCATGGAGGTAACATGAAAGGCTTAACCTTCTGGGGCATCCAGAAGATTAGCCTAGGTCCAAGAAGAGGTAATCTAGACCTGAAACTCCTACAAGCAGAAGCTAAATGGATATATAGATTGAAGTCCATGTCGCCAAACGGCTTAAACGAGGGATTTACATACACCCCTTTTCTATAATCCTGAATAAATCAGTGTATCAACATACAGTTCTATATCTTTGTAGTCACAACAGGTTCCCCCCCCCCCCCCCCCCTTTCTCAGCGCTGTCTGGACGTTTATTTCCTTTTTCCTAATAAACTATTACAATATATGATCGACACTAACCAGTGTCCCATACCTCTACCAAATATAGCAATAATTATTACTTTTGACATCTACATAGATGTGATATGGATTGGTTTCCATAATTCATAGCTAGCACAGTACTACAAAAGTGCAGTGATACAGGACTCGGACCAACATTTTATCACTATTAAGTCCTTTTTCAATCCAACTCAAAACAAAGCATCACATTCATCTAAATATACCAGAGAGAATATACATACCAGTTTGGAGTCTTCTCCTCCTTCCTCTCTCTCCCGATATTAGCTTTGCCAACATAAACGTCTATTTTTTGCCGACTTGTGCATTTATATGTAAGGTACTAATTATACACTGTGTCCACAAACATGCGCATTCGATCCAATACGTTCTATATTGGTTAAGTGCCCAGACATGCGCAATTCAACTGTGATCAGCATCCCCTTCAGGCTAAGTACAACGACATGCGCAGAACGCACGCGAATTGTACCACCATGCACTAAGTCCACAGACCTGCGCACTCGGCACAACACCTTCATCCATAGCTAAGTGCCCAGACATGCGCAGTTCATCTGCGATCATTGTCTTTCTTAAACTAAGTCCAATGACATGCGCATTACCGCACCTATGTCAACAACGGCCAGAGGGCGGCGTTTCAAACAACGCGCCCTCTCATCCAGTTTAAACATTCTTCCTAACCTCCAATCAGAGCGCTTTATGTCAAGCATATCCAAGCCTCGTTGTAGTGCCCTGTTCACTCAGGAGTAACCTGTTGTGACCTGGGGGTCAATCTCTTTTGAAAAGTATAAAAACTCCTTCTAGCTCCACCCCCTCATCTATGCCTCCTTTGATAAAGCCAACGTAGTTGGCGAAACTAGTCAGGTCTTTTAAGGCATGTTATTTTAATATAGATAGCGATCTGGCAGTATTGCCATTAGTTAACCCATATCTACTTTAGCCGATAACCTAGCGGCAAAACATTATCAGTGTAGCCGATTCATTCGTGACAGAGGCAAACACCTATGACCACGGGTCCTCCCGTGGGTCACACTCTAGGTGTAACCCTGCCACAATCATGCCCTGTTTCACATTCTAGCGACTATACTCCACTGGGCGAGCTCGCCAGTTATAGTCGCAGACTGTCACAGCGCATCGCTCTCTTCCTCCTTTTTGTTACAGTGTATCAGTGCGTTATGACAAGCACAAGTCACGCTGTCAGCACACACACAGTTAATTAATTGCAAGCATCCCTTGTGTATTGCAGATCACTTAGCGCTCTGTCTCTGGTTCTAGCGACTATTTCACATTAGATGAAGATTGCTAATCCTAAGCCATGAACTGACACAGCACGCTCGATACTGGGTTTCGTTACAGTGTGTTAGGAAACTCAGAAAAAGCACATTTACGGGGTTCAAACCTATACATGTTTATACTAATGTGATCATTTGCAAAACCTTTCAAGCCTTGCAAGTCATACAGTGCGATACAACCACCAATAAGCACACTTACTTCATTGTTGGTTCTAATCCTCATACTCTTTTGGACCTTGTTCAGACTGGCCGGCGGTCTGACTACAAGTCCTCCCATTGTGAACCAAACATCAACTGTACAAACACACTGTTGTTTCTCAACCTACCTTGGTTGTACATGTATATTGGAGAAATACGATACTTCCTATACCCAGTTAATTACAAGAGCCATCAACTGGGTTTACTTCTCCACTAGCTTACATTATTAGTTTCTGTCAGCTACACTGCACCGTGGGAATATAACTAATAAGCAACTCCCAGACGCTACTATTTTTAAACAAATATATAGCACTGTATATATAGATCACTATTTGGGTTTCTATTAATTAAAGATTATTAAAAGTTACGTTTTATCCTATAGGGAAACTGGTAATCGTTGTCTAGGCAACAATATGTAAACATATATTTCATTACCTCCTAATAGGACAGGGATCACCAATCCTTATCTTTAGAAATGAAATTCAGTGCGGATTGGATGACAGGCACCCTAGGCACCCAGGATCGGCTTTAGTTTCACGTGTATCTCTTAAGGCGGCAGAGAAAATCCACCTGATATGCGCTCCACACAATTGAATAGAGACGCCATTGATTTTCTATGGGAATTGCAGAAATGACTTCTAAGCCTCAAAATAATGACTTTTTTTCCTAAGGTGGTAGGAATGAAACTCAGTGTGGGCTGGATGGGGTCCCCCCTGGGCACCGCAGACCTAAGCTTGTTTAACTCCTACCTCTTAAAGGGACCGAGAAAAAATGACCTTTTCTGCACTCCAATGTAAGTCAATGGGGCGATTTTTTGGCTATGTGCTAGAAATGAAATTCAGTGCGGATTGGATGACAGGCACCCTAGGCACCCAGGATCGGCTTTAGTTTCACGTGTATCTCTTAAGGCGGCAGAGAAAATCCACCTGATATGCGCTCCACACAATTGAATAGAGACGCCATTGATTTTCTATGGGAATTGCAGAAATGACTTCTAAGCCTCAAAATAATGACTTTTTTTCCTAAGGTGGTAGGAATGAAACTCAGTGTGGGCTGGATGGGGTCCCCCCTGGGCACCGCAGACCTAAGCTTGTTTAACTCCTACCTCTTAAAGGGACCGAGAAAAAATGACCTTTTCTGCACTCCAATGTAAGTCAATGGGGCGATTTTTTGGCTATGTGCTAGAAATGAAATTCAGTGCGGATTGGATGACAGGCACCCTAGGGACCCAGGATCGGCTTTAGTTTCACGTGTATCTCTTAAGGCGGCAGAGAAAATCCACCTGATATGCGCTCCACACAATTGAATAGAGACGCCATTGATTTTCTATGGGAATTGCAGAAATGACTTCTAAGCCTCAAAATAATGACTTTTTTTCCTAAGGTGGTAGGAATGAAACTCAGTGTGGGCTGGATGGGGTCCCCCCCTGGGCACCGCAGACCTAAGCTTGTTTAACTCCTACCTCTTAAAGGGACCGAGAAAAAATGACCTTTTCTGCACTCCAATGTAAGTCAATGGGGCGATTTTTTGGCTATGTGCTAGAAATGAAATTCAGTGCGGATTGGATGACAGGCACCCTAGGCACCCAGGATCGGCTTTAGTTTCACGTGTATCTCTTAAGGCGGCAGAGAAAATCCACCTGATATGCGCTCCACACAATTGAATAGAGACGCCATTGATTTTCTATGGGAATTGCAGAAATGACTTCTAAGCCTCAAAATAATGACTTTTTTTTCCAAAGGTGGTAGGAATGAAACTCAGTGTGGGCTGGATGGGGTCCCCCCTGGGCACCGCAGACCTAAGCTTGTTTAACTCCTACCTCTTAAAGGGACCGAGAAAAAATGACCTTTTCTGCACTCCAATGTAAGTCAATGGGGCGATTTTTTGGCTATGTGCTAGAAATGAAATTCAGTGCGGATTGGATGACAGGCACCCTAGGCACCCAGGATCGGCTTTAGTTTCACGTGTATCTCTTAAGCCGGCAGAGAAAACCCACCTGATATGCGCTCCACACAATTGAATTAGAGACGCCGTTGATTTTCTATGGGAATTGCAGAAATGACTTCTAAGCCTCAAAATAATGACTTTTTTCCTAAGGTGGTAGGAATGAAACTCAGTGCGGGCTGGATGGGGTCCCCCCTGGGCACCGCAGACCTAAGCTTGTTTAACTCCTACCTCTTAAAGGGACCGAGAAAAAATGACCTTTTCTGCACTCCAATGTAAGTCAATGGGGCGATTTTTTGGCTATGTGCTAGAAATGAAATTCAGTGCGGATTGGATGACAGGCACCCTAGGCACCCAGGATCGGCTTTAGTTTCACGTGTATCTCTTAAGCCGGCAGAGAAAACCCACCTGATATGCGCTCCACACAATTGAATAGAGACGCCGTTGATTTTCTATGGGAATTGCAGAAATGACTTCTAAGCCTCAAAATAATGACTTTTTTTCCTAAGGTGGTAGGAATGAAACTCAATGCGGGCTGGATGGGGTCCCCCCTGGGCACCTCAGCTTTAAGCTTGTTTAACTCCTACCTCTTAAAGGGACCGAGAAAAAATGACCTTTTCTGCACTCCAATGTAAGTCAATGGGGCGATTTTTTGGCTATTTGCTAGAAATGAAATTCAGTGCGGATTGGATGACAGGCACCCTAGGCACCCAGGATCGGCTTTAGTTTCACGTGTATCTCTTAAGGCGGCAGAGAAAATCCACCTGATATGCGCTCCACACAATTGAATAGAGACGCCATTGATTTTCTATGGGAATTGCAGAAATGACTTCTAAGCCTCAAAATAATGACTTTTTTTCCTAAGGTGGTAGGAATGAAACTCAGTGCGGGCTGGATGGGGTCCCCCCTGGGCACCGCAGACCTAAGCTTGTTTAACTCCTACCTCTTAAAGGGACCGAGAAAAAATGACCTTTTCTGCACTCCAATGTAAGTCAATGGGGCGATTTTTTGGCTATGTGCTAGAAATGAAATTCAGTGCGGATTGGATGACAGGCACCCTAGGCACCCAGGATCGGCTTTAGTTTCACGTGTATCTCTTAAGGCGGCAGAGAAAATCCACCTGATATGCGCTCCACACAATTGAATAGAGACGCCATTGATTTTCTATGGGAATTGCAGAAATGACTTCTAAGCCTCAAAATAATGACTTTTTTTCCTAAGGTGGTAGGAATGAAACTCAGTGTGGGCTGGATGGGGTCCCCCCTGGGCACCGCAGACCTAAGCTTGTTTAACTCCTACCTCTTAAAGGGACCGAGAAAAAATGACCTTTTCTGCACTCCAATGTAAGTCAATGGGGCGATTTTTTGGCTATGTGCTAGAAATGAAATTCAGTGCGGATTGGATGACAGGCACCCTAGGCACCCAGGATCGGCTTTAGTTTCACGTGTATCTCTTAAGGCGGCAGAGAAAATCCACCTGAGGGGCGTGGCTTGGCACTGGAGGAAGATGGCTGCTTGAACTCAGAGCTCCTGCTCAGCAACTAGTAAATACAGCATTTTGGACCTCTCCTCCTGCTTTAAATCGGCTGGAAAGACCCTTGACAACTCAGGATGTCTTCAGGAACCAGAAGGAAGCCAAAGAAGTCCTCAGAGATCTCTAAGCTTCCAGATTTCTTTGTTGTTAAAGAAGCTGGGGATTTTCAAGATGGCTCCCGTCCTAAAACAAGACAGAGCCAGAAGCACAACAAAGCTCCATCAGAGATCATGTCTTCTGCACAGAAGAAAAAAACTGTGAGTAGACGCCGAAGCAGTTCAGTTCCACCTCAACCAAAGGTCCCAGGTATGAAAGATTGGGGCACAGATGATAGTAGAGAAAGTGAAGATATGGCAAGATCAGTGAGGAAGCGCACAGTACAAAAGATTAGAGATGATACTGAATCACCATCATGTTCTCCCCCTTTAGAAAGCCCTGATAAACACAGATTGAGACTTCAGGAAGAGATTGAGGGGGCTGTGGGAGGTATGGATTCAGATGAAGAAACTGACTCTTTAATGCTAGAACTGGATAATGTGGAGACCTCCAGTGCACCTCTGTCTGGAGACTCTATGAAGCTTATGCTTTGTGCGTTTAAAAAATCTATACGATCTGACTTTATGAATATGCTGAATCCTGTTAAAAAAGCTGTTGCTGCGGCTGAAGCTAGAATATTACACACAGAAAATAAAATGTCTGATATGACAACATCTCACAACGATTTAATTGATGCCCATTATGAACTTGAAAATCAGACACAAAGTATTAAAATGAAAATCGCCGATCTAGAAGATAGAGCGAGAAGGAACAACATCAAATTTAGAGGCATCCCAGAGAGTGTGGTAAATACA